>NC_092641.1:55642565-55710065 GCF_039555335.1 Amphiura filiformis | reverse complement strand
AGTAGCCAGCCTCGTCTCGAAACTATACTAACTTGCGACTTTACGCTCATTCTGTGGTAGCAGGTCTCATATTACTAATTTACATTGGATGTTTAGAGCATGGTGGCCTAGCGGAACGGGCACTGACTCATAATCGGAAGTTTGGGGGTTCGAGCCCCGGCGACGCCATTGTGTTGTGCCCTTGAGTAAGGCACTTTATATCGATCACTCCTCTCCACCTAGGTGTTTAAATGGGTACCTGCATTCTTAAATGCTGGGAAGGTAACAGACTCGCTGTAGAGGAGGTGTAGCGATCCCCCTATAGCAACATTGCATGGAGGAGTTTGGCCCAATCGCCAATGAAAGAGAGATGGGCACTCCGATCACTGTTTATACAGGATCGTCTCCTTTACCTTTTACCTTACATTGGATGTTTAAAATGTACTCCATAAGTTCCTTAATCCAATGATTAGGTTCCCTCCCGTGACAACGAACTTAATTAAAGGTGCATTTCGTGATCATCATCCCCCCTTAGGCTACTCAAAAAAACAAAAAAACACGTTGAGATTTTGATACCACTGAAACCACAAAAGACACTCGTCAGTTATAGTCATCCTTGCTGTTCAACAACCTGATAATTTTAGATTATTCTGAAATATACGTTTTGTTAATTGAACTTTGGTTTCTCATTTGACACCATGTTCGTGAAAATCGAACAAGAATTGACCAAGATATGCGCCTCCAAACCTCACCTCACCTCACCTCACCTCACAGGCTGTGTCACCCACTGTCGGATGTAGCCCTCCTCAAGTAACTTCCATTTGCTTCTGTTCTGTGCTTCTCTTGCCCAGGTTGTACCCAGATAGGATGTGAGATCATCACGCCATCTTTGTTTATTGAATCGTTAAAATTGCAACTTTTGATTTTGGAGTTTGTAGTAAAAAATTGCAAATAATTGGTTTATTGAACATTGTAATACTGACATGCAGTTATGTGTAACTCGCAAATTCATTGTCCGAGTCATCAATCCAAACTGACATTTTGAAAAAAAAGAAGCTTTGTTCGTGGATATTTGAAGTGACCATACCCTAAAAGAGGATGCAAGAATCAAACATTTTCATGTTACCCCTACATGACACAGACTTACCACACACATAGTCATAATGCATAATGATTTTCCTTCGTAGATCAAGACGTGGATATTGTGCATAGGGTTTACATTGGCTTTTGGTGGACTATTTCTTAAGACATGGAGAGTACATTTAATATTTCAAAACAAAACAAAGAGAATGCGGGTAAGTTAAGTATACTATAATTATAGTAACGCTAAAGGGCACGTAGGTAAACAAACTTGATCGAATAAGGTACATTTTACATTTTAAAATTGGTTTCCTTCGGTGTGATTTAACTCCATCAGCCCAGTTTCTATAATTTTCTGTCTGTTTTAATTAGTACTTCATTCACGTAGTTGATGCCCGAGAGTTGATGGTGGCTTGTTTAGGATTCTTGCAAATAGAGACGCAATTTTGAACGGAATTAAATCTTAAAGTGTCTAAAAATAGAGCAAATAAATTGCAAACTCAATTTAATCATCTTCAACATTGACCTATAATTATACAGAAGTGGCGGTACGATAACCTTATTGGCGGAGCTGTTGGTATGATAATGTTGTCCTCCAGTTCAAAATAATTGATTATGTTAACGACTGAAGTGTGCCGTTTGTTCTAGCCTGTATGGTTGCAATACAAAATGTACATTTCATAAGAAGAAAAGAAGATAAAAACAACAAAATGGTGCTTTTCTAGAATATTTTGTTTACTAAAATCACGGTTGTCATTTGTTTTTAGATATTCAATTCGCATCTCTTTGTCATTCTGGGAGCCTTAGTTGCGTTTGACACAGTAATACTAACGTTTTGGACGACATTAGATCCATTACAAAGAAGAGCAGTGCAGTTACATGATGTGGTAAGCTGTGGTAGTTACTAACAATGACTAACATGGGCCGTAAAACAATTAACAAGACACTCCTAACACATTCATCCTCAATGCGGACACAAATACATCATGTAGCCATTGAGAAGAGTAATTTTAATGCATTAAACCATTAGATTGACCTCGTGCGTCTCAGGTAGCCGGTGTTTAATATATCATGATGTAATGTAGTAAACAAATTCAGTCCAAGTTCCCGAAAGATATTTCAAAATGCATGAGACGTTTGAGGTAAGTGCACATCGGACAACTAACCCGTTGGATTTGTCACGTGATAGACGGTTAGAGTATCGTCTTGATGTCCCGGTCCCATGTATGAAATAAGTTAAAGCGGAGTCTCATGCATGGTACATTGGCATCAACATGATTCCTAGTCGTCTATCACGTGACCAGTCTAACGGGTCAGTTACCTGATGAGGTCATGAGTTCCAAACGCAACGGTGCAAATTTGCAAGAAAGTAAATTTCAGTATTAGATTTATTTGCACAATTCTGTTTTAACTACTGGATGACTAAGAACACTCACTTATTTACAGATTAATGTTGAAGAAGACACAATTACATCTCGTACGGTATATGAATGTCAAACAACGTACAATAAGTATTTATGGGTTACAATTATATTTGTATGGAAAGGATTACAACTCGTATATGGCGCTAAATTAGCCTGGGAAACTAGGTGAGTGCATGGAAGATGTAAGGCAACAGAAACAAATTAGTTCGATCGACCATCGATGAATGGTCGATCCTTAATATCTATGAAATCAATTAATTTACTATTGTTAATAATTGTGATTGGCCAATACAAATTTAGCATTAATTCTGATTAATTAGTTGATAGTTCATTAATAACAAGCATCAAAACTACATCGACGGTCGATCCAAAGATCGAACAAATTTGTTTCGGGTGCCTAAAGTAGAGAAAAATGTTTTGTCTTTAACTGCATATCCAGACAACCAAAGGTCAATAATTCGGGCAATAAAATCATATTAAAATGTCCACAAAATGTCTTGATCTTATTTAATTATCTTTGCTTGCCATCTTTGCTAACAATCAAAGTAAATTGCGAAGGCACCATGTCATGCAGTAGGTCTGATTAACTTCTGCAGAGAGGGAATATGATGAAAATTGTATATGCAATGCTTACGCTGGGTCCCTAACTGTGGAGATGTTTGGACATTTATAAAAATATTTTTGTACTATACTCGTGATTGATTTTGTTTAACTGAAGAAGTACATCTTATAGAGGTTCAACTTGGTCTGAAGCTGGTGCTGAAAGACATGCCAGATGAATGATCTAAAAAGTCAAATTGATCAGGGACGCAACTTAGGTTTTTTATGGCACCCGGATAAGTATTGTGCCCTTCTTGAAGATATAAGGGGTGAAACATCCAATATGCTCACATAATAACTTTAACTGAACAAATTGCGCGCAAATCGTTTGCAAATTTGCACAAAAATGTTACAAATTTGTTAATAATCAAGGTGAAATTTTGGCCTTAAACAATCTGAACGGTCTCATAATGATTATTTTGGTTGCAATGCGCGCGATAATTTCGACTTCCACTGTTTGTGGGAGGCACTGCATCGATCGATTTAAGAAATAAAGGGTAATGCATTATCCTTTACACGCAAATAATGTGTCCGAGGCAATAAAAACGTAAATAATGGGTGAGGCGCAGCCGAACCCATTATTTACACGTATTTACTGCCGAGGACACATTATTTGCGTGTAAAGGATAATGCTGCACCCTTTATTTCTATTCTATTACCACAAAATAGTGCGATTTAAAGAGAAAATATCACATTTTTTGCCGAAATAATTTCAAGTTATTTTCTTCAAGGTAGAGCGCCTATTGCAGAACGCGTAACCAAGCGTAATGATTTGCATAGAATGCGTAACGACGCTAATAATTATATTGCATCCCGCTTTGCTGTGCGCTGTGATGCGAGAAGAACATAAAGTTCGTTGCCCTAGCCACTTTATTGCTAATTAATGGTCTTTCACGTGACGCGTTTCAACAAATCACAGTGCGCGATTTTGAATAATGGGTCCTGGGGTAATTATGTATAATCATACATATCAGTCGATTCGACACCCCTCCTACATGGTGCCTGGGTCGTGTGTCCCCTACTACCTACGCCCACCATACTGCAGTTACTGTCCGTTTTCCTATACACAATACACAGTGCTCTTTCCCATTGACGCGTGACCTCTACAAATAGCCCTACGTTAAAAGTATGGGGATATGACTAGTTAACGTCGCTGTGTGAAAAATAACCGGCCAATATTAAAAGTACTCTTCTAAAGTTCTAGAAAATATAGTTTTTAACATGTCCTAAATTTTTAGCTAATTTAGATGTTTGGAAATATTCGTACTTTGGTGTTTTAGTTAATGTTATAGGTAATAGTACATTGCCTAGTTAACGTCGCTGTGTAAAAAATAACCGGCCAATATTAAAAGTACTCTTCTAAAATTCTAGACAATATAGTTTTGTAACATGTCCTACATTTTTAGCAATTTAGGTGTTTGGAGAGGGTCGCACCTTTGTGTTTTAGGAAGGATATGTAAACGACAGATAACACCAAAAATATGAAGAAATTATTTCCAAACCGTGTTAAGTCAACAATCATTATGTTGCTCATTTTCAAGAATGCTGGTTTACAAAAAGCAGGCAATTGTCTCATTTCGTGAACAAAGCTACACATACCATTGTTTCCTTTCGTTTCCTTTATAATCGGTTACCCAACTGAAGCTATAATACCAGCTTTATTGCGATATCGCACATGAAAACAGACACTTGTGCACAACCAGAGAAGATCCGATTTAATCAGTTGAGCTGTTTCAATGAGTGTTATCTTGGTTTAATAGCTTTTAATGGGGTTAAGTCATGCAAAGGTCGAGATGAATTCTACTGTATACATGACTGCATCATGCGAGACCATAACTGATGTACTAGTAGATGAAGATGATGAAAAAGATGTAGCATTGATTTAAATCGCATAATATGCTGTGTACTACAGATTTTTCATTTACATTTCTTCACTTTTGCAGAAAAGTTAGCGTACCCGAATTGAATGACAGCAAATACATTGGCTTGGCTATCTACAACGTGGCTATTCCTACAGCTATAGTGGGACCATTAGCCAATTTTCTTGGTGGAATGCCAGCGTTATCGTATATACTCAACTCCAGCTGTATTATATTCTGTACCACAGTAACTTCGTGTTTAATATTTCTTCCAAAGGTATACATAAATTAGGGGTTCATTCATATATTTTCATGACTAAACGGTTATTTAGTCATGAAAATATATGAATGAACCCCGTTCATACATACGAGAACATTTTGTGATTCTAATTTCATCAAAATAATAACAAAAATTTACAAGTAACATTATTAAAAAACATGATTTTCCTTCATTCTTCCTACCCGGCGATCTCACATCCGGGACACCGGGCATAAACGCTGTTTATGCCCGGCTCTCGACCAATCACGCGGGCTGTTATATAGCGTGTACGTATGAATCGGGTGATTCCACACGGGAAGCGGGATAAAAGGCATTCCTGGGATGCATTTTAATGTGATCTCCTCGCATCATGAGCGTCCTACAGGCACACGACAGTGCGTTATGAGCGCCCTACAGGCACACGACAGTGCGTTATGAGCGCCCTGCACGCACTGTAACGCACTTACAAAAACGCACTATTCACTTATTCTAGCAGTTTCTTTTTGTGCTACGGTTGAAACCCAATAGAAAAGGGGTATATTGTCAATCTAGGGGCCAGAAAACGAGACCCATATTTACGGCACATCCTTGTATGATCATTTGGCGTGAGTACACCCCGGGACTACTTGGTAAGATAACACTTAGGTACCATGTAGGGTACCCCATGAATCAATTCTAGGCCCGCTGCATGCTGACCATACACAAAGAACATGTCATTACATTATAATCTAAACCTAGTTGAAAGTTTGTTTTTTCTGTATTCAGGTAATTCGAGTATTAACAGCCGATCCTAACGATACAAATCTTCAAATCAACACTATTGCCAATGAAAGCCTCAGTCGAATGCCGAACTCAAATAGAGTCGCACCCCTAGCTAATGGAAATCCAACTAACCGGGATCAAGCGTCCAGCAGCGACAGAGCAGGTGTAAAGCAGCTCTTAAAAGAGGTATGAATTAGATGATAAGAAAAAGATACTTCGTCTTGAAGTTGACATGAAATTGAGATTTAGCCACTTTTTTTTCTTTTTTCGGATAATTCAAATTATGTAGTTGTCAGCGAAAATCTTTAAAGTGTGCGGAGGGCTGTGAGTTGGCTCATGTACTATAAATCACCAAATCTATTTTTATTATTTTTAGTCTTCACACCTTCTCATTAACATGGTTTTGATCTTGATTTTGAATACAGAAAGACGAACAGATATCCCAACTTAAGAAAATCAACGAAGAGCTACGTCAAACTATCCAACAGCGTGGAAACATGGGGAATTTATAATTGGAAGGATATTGCAAATTTTCGTTTTTTTACTATGTACTTGTAATTGTTTTAATATTCTTCACAAACTTCAAAATACGTTGGTTGATTACTTCAATGTGCTCCCAGCTTGAGCTACGTAATTGTAGCAGCGTAATATGTAAAAAGGAGCCGATTTCAATACCAAAAATAGTGACGACTTTTCTAACATCAACTGCGGATTGTGGATGGGATTGCATTGAACTCTGCTCTCAACCTGGAAACATTTATGTATTACCATAAGCTACGCGATAATAGTACATGTACAACATGAAAAAGGAGCCGATTTCAATACCAAAATCAGTGATGACTTTTCTAACTTGTGGTTTATGGCTGAGATGATTTAAACTACACATGTGCTCAAGAGTATATACGTGAGGATAGTGCAATATATGAAAATGAGCCGATTTCAACACTAAAAGTTGTACATACAGTGATGACTTTTCTAATTTGTGGTTTATGGCTGCGATCACATTGACTCAGGGCTGAATTTACCACAGACAGGACACAATGGGTTTATGCCTATGATACGATCTAGGGGGTTGCAATTTTAAGAGGAAACAAATAAAAATAAAATAAATTTTAGAAAAAACTAAGGAAAAAAAGAAGAGGAAGTTGGATTAAGTTGTATTGCGCATCTTCCTTTGTCCCCGTTTTAGGACACATTTCTCAAAATTTGAACCATTTTAGCATTTGTCCCGATGAAGTATTTTGAGGATAATTCTTGGTGGCTGTGGGGTGTCATACTTCGATCCGAAGAACCAGGAGGCCAATCATGTTGCTGTGCCCAGAAGCCAGCAAAATGTAAATTCGACGCTACATTGAGGTCAAATGGTGACCTTTGACCTTTCTGCTTATAACTCCAGAAGGGAATGTCACAGATAGGTGAAAGTAAACTTTTCCTGGATCGTTATGACAAGAGGATTAATTTGGCGAACTTTTCAAGCGCATTTGATCAGTTTGAATTTTGACCTCTGTATGAACTTTGTCCCGCCATATCTCAAAATACTCAATGCTGACAGAGGTCCAATAAACGTATTTTTGTGGTTGGTCGTCTTGAAAAGCATAATCCATCAAAGCAAAATTATGGACCCCCAAACAAGCCTCTGTGGAAAAAAGTTGCGTTTGGCAACCGAACTATAACACGCCGTGTTTCTTAACTTACTTGATGAGCTCTGTGTATTATTATTAGGGGTACTACACCCTCGATAAATGTATGTCTATTTTACATTTTTCTCAAAACTAATAACACTGGTAACAAAAGTTATGTATGTTATAGGGCAAGGAATCCAACCACTAGACTGGAATTTCAGTGACCCAAGACGAGCAGTTCGTTATTTATGATAAGAAATAAGGTACCACTGGGATGTACCTCATTTCCTATCATATATACTGAACCGCTTGTCTTGAGTCACTGAAATTTCAGTGTAGTAATTGGATTTCTTGCCCCAATAATATACATAACTTTTGTTACCAGTGTGTTATTATTTTTTGAGAAAAATTCAAAAATAGTCACAAATTTACCACACGGGTGTAGTACCCCCTTAAAATAAATATAAAATTATATTAAAATAAAAATTCCTTTAAAAAGGAATGTGGCGCCCAATGTGAGCTGGACGGGATATGGTGAATTCCATGGTGATTAGATTTGGTATTATAATGATTTTTTTAGGGAAGAGTAGAAGATGATCAAATACGAGAGAAATGCTTCATGGAATGAAGCTTTCGTGTCAATTTGCGATTATGTGGGGTGGGAGTTCTGTTTTGGGGGCCTATTGTAGTGAGGATATTACTTTGGATATTGAATATTGTTGAATTTCGTTATGCAGGGCCTAGGGTATATGATGGATAACTAGAAGACGCAAATAAGTAAGCTCCCCCTAGTCATCTATACACTCATTCTTGTCACACGACGAATTTCGACAAAGTCATGTAAACGTAATTTCGTTTTTCACCCGACCTCCGTCCAGAAACAATCCTGAAATGTTGAAAACTTGGGGTCGGCGCACTCATGCCAGTTTATCCTAAGGTATACTCTGTGTCTTTTGTAGCCAACCATGTGGCTAAGAGAGGCTAGGAAATACTTAAACTAATACAAAACAATCATACCCTCCTTTCATATCAAACAATACCGAGAAATTCAGACAGGCCTGTTAAATCAAGGGTAAGATCGATCGTTATTCTTCATGAAACGGGCACAGCCCATTTTTATGTTATTAATTCTGCTAAAAAATCATTAATAAATAACAAAATTACGTCATAATTATGACTTTAAGTCGGCCATAGAACTCTATTTTAAACAGACAAAATAGCCATTGGGGTTTCTTTCACTTTACCTTGCTAGGAACCCTTCCCAGCAGTTAGGCATATTACAATAAATATTATTTTTGCAAATACACTTCTGACCTTCAACACAGTCATGTCTTCCGAATTTATTCCTTTCTCTGCTGACCAGAATTGATTTTCGTTAATTAATGTTTTTATCAGAGATAGTCACCACAAAGATACTGAGCTGTATTCTAATATCTTTGGTCACAATCAGTTAGCAGTTGATTCAAGCACATATAAACCAATTAGTGATTTCATGATTGGTCAGTGGTTGTGTTGGTCAACTATAATTAATTGGTGTTGGTGTAAGGATTAGGTGCACCGTGTGCAATCACTATGGACCACAATGGCCTCATTCCAGTGGCATATTATCAATAACCTCAATTAAACAATCATAGTGCAAAATTTGTCCTTAAGTTGCAAAGTATGAGTTTTTGTACTCACATTTTCAAAGGTCATTCAATGAATGCACAAATGTATTGGGGTTAACGCCCTGATAGATGAGCATGTTGTAATGTCTTCACACTGTAAACAACTAGTTCATGTGCAAACATGTTCAAAACATACATAATTAGAATGGTCAAATGGCACCGTCTATCGGGTTCTAAGAGGCGGTAGACTGGTTTAAACCATACAAAGGTCACGGGTTATTTGGTGTTTTTATAAGTCCATTAATTTTGTATTTTAAACAAAGAATATACACACATCATTTTATCCCGTGCATATCAGAAAACAATAATAAAATAAAATCCTAGCATATTGTGGTTTTATTTCTGAGCTGGGCATAATTTTAGCAAAACAATTAAGGAATAAATCTAGCAAGAGTGAAATTAGAAGCTTTTCACAAAGTCATGCCTATATGTGGCCCCTCCGTAGAGGGCGCCACAATAATCGGTGATCTCGTAAGTTACTTTAAGGTAAATCCATCCACACAAAACAGAAGTGCCCATTAGTTTGAGTGGCGATAACTTGAGCACAATGAACTTTAGGTAATGGAAGTGTGGGAATGAAAGTGTGGACGGGCGTATATATATATATATGTTTGGTTACGCGCTTTAGGGCCTGGGGGTTGATACCAATCAATCCCCTATACTGCTCTTTCTGGTACCAAAGGATAGCTATGCTTCTCTTCTATTTAGTGTAATTTATAATGTAAATGAGCCCTCGCACAATTTAGAGTTGTGCAGAAAATTAATTTTTGGCTAAAAAGTGTTCAAACATGCTCTTTTCACCTCATTTTTGACAGAATATGAAAGGAAATGACTATTCAAATCAAGTTTGAATTCAATATCACTTAGAATATATGTAACAGGGACAAAAGCTGGACCTCCCTCTCCCAAGTCATACCCTCCGCCTTTGCTAAATCTCGAAGGTTGGTCGACCACCGTACCTCCAGGTAAGATGGCTATATATTTGAGATTAACCCAAGTCATGTGAGCGTTTTGGTGCACCGGGAAGACAACCCTCGATCGACAACACTGATGCATACATTTTTTGGGTGTTACAGACCTTGCTCCGTCGCAGCTATTAAATGTATAAACTTTGTCTTCGGACCTGTTGATGTTTTGCAACTTTGATTAACCAGTCCGGTCCAACTACCTGGCCAGGAAACACTTTCCACAAGTTAACGCTCTCTTTCAAATCCTTCAATAGACCATTATTTCTTGTTTAGAGTAAAGGAGTAAATGAAATATATAATATTATCAATGGATATACAATGAGTGGTATTTGTTTATCAATTTGTAATTAACATAATAGGTAATTTGAAAAAAAAATGGTTAGAAAGTGTTTTGTTATTTAAATTGTTTTCCTTCAAGTGGATTTGTTTTCGCCTGGTGAAAAATTGTTAAATTAATTGTAGCTCATGGGTGTAAAAGTCAAATTCCTCCCGATCTATAATAAGGTCGCCATGAACAATTTAGGGCTTAGTGCCAAATTAGGAAAAGTTACAAATATGGCAAAGGTCTATAGTATGGTCGTTGAAGATGAAAAACAGGTGCAACCCGGAAAAAATTGGTACAAAGCTGATTTTTGCACCGAAGAAGCAGAAGGTATCATAGAATATCATATCCAAAGTCCACCAAAATCCACTTTGGGGAATTCTTTTTATCCAAGATGGCCGCCAAAATGGCTGCCACAACATATAATTAGCTGTATCTCAGCTTCTGAAGCAGATATGATGATGATTTTAGTGTCCTTGAATATATTTCATAGGTCAAAGAATTCAAATTTGTACTATTCTAAAACACTGATGTCTTCATGCACACAGAAATCCAAGATGGCCGTCAAAATGGCCACCACCACATGGTATAATCCCGTATATTTTGGCTTCTGAAGCAGATATGACAATGATTTTAGAGTCTTTGAATAGGTGTCAGGTGACACAGAATTCAATTTTGTGTTTTTCTAAAGCACCAAGTCTTCACGCACACTGTATTCCAAGATATCCCTCACCCCACCCAGGTGCAATGGAAGCTGTTAGGGGTAGTCACAGTCGTTGTACTGATCATGCTGATGAACCCTGCGCCATTTGTAGGCTGCAACCTGGTTTCGACATATTCTAATGACAGTGGAATATATGTCAAGCTCTTTGAGGTTGTTTACAGCATAAAGCACTATATAAATATCCACATTTATTTATTATATATCAGCTTCTGAAGCAAAGTAGCTGTCTTTTGGACTCATCTGCAAGTATAATCGCCTTAGCATTTCGGAAATTTTCTCCTCTGCAATCTCCAAAAGCTGTGACACTTCAATTTTGCGACAGGAACATCCATTATTTCCACAAGGATTCCTGGAGGGTAGTTTACATTTACATCGTACAAACTTAAGCAAGCTTTGTGGTGCTGCATCTTCCAGTGCTAGTACAGTGTCAGAGCGTTTCCAACCCCATTGCTTTGGATCCAAGTCATTGTTTGAGAGCTTTCTCCGTAGTATGACCGGCAAAAGAAATCGCAGACTGGAAATATGCTGCTCTTTCAGTAGGTGGAAGCTTCTGTGGATCAAGTGATGCTTTATTTGGTGATACCATTGCCATGAATTTAGCGAACCGTAAACCTTTTAAAGGATCTTTTTCTCTGCCACCATATAAGACAACAAGCTGTACCAATTTGTTCTACTGCCGCCTCAGGATGATAGCGGCTGCAATTTTTTCGGTTGTTTTGTTCTTCTTCAACAAACTTGTCTTTCCATGTCCAAATGTTGCAGAAGTGGAGTCACCACCACAAAGCTTGCTTAAGTTTGTACGACTCAAATGTAAAATCCTCCAGGAATTCTTGTGGAAATAAAGGATGTTCCTGCTGCAAAAATGGACTTAAATGTGTCACAGCTGGTGAAGATTGCAGAGGAGGAAATTGCCCAAACGCTGAGGAGATTATACATGTACTTGCAGAAAGGGGTGTCTATTCATCCCAAAATATCTCAATTATTCCCTCACGCTATCCGGCTGTGGCCACACATCCTTCCCCAACCTGAATCCCACGCTGTTTGCGCCGTCGATCGAGAATATGAATCAACGTAGCTTAGGTTACCCTTCACTTTTTTTTTATAAAGAAAAAAATGTTTCGAAAGGAGGAGGACATCTATGCGTACATATAGGATTCTACAACCAGAAGTTCATTTGAGATCCAAATAGGGGGCAGATTTGAACCACTTCTAGATGTACCAGACACAGACCTTGAGGTGGAAGCAGGGGTGGAATTCAAAGCCTGAAAATATAAAAGAAAAGTCGCCAAAGATGCAATGACATATGGAAGTGAGAGTATGATGACACATATATTAAAAACTTAACTTTGTTAGTTTGTTTGTTTGAATGCATTTTACGTAGGCCTACATATAATACCTTTTGGACTCCCGCAAGATTGTACAACGAGAATCCATTTACGGGAATCCATGGACTCTCGCAAAACTCTCTTGCGAGAATCCACTTGGACTCCTGTGGCACTTTACGAAATTCCACCCCTGTGGAAGACCTATGGGACTCAATAAAACAAAGCTTCAAGGAAACATCTGAAAACGTACTTGGCCTCAAGAAACCAAAGCCACAAAAGCCTTGGATTTCAGCAGAAATACTCAAATTATGTGACGAAAGAAGAGAGATTAAGCAACAAAAGCTTACAGACAACTCAAAAACAGTAGATACAACTTCCTGAACAGAGAGATCAAAAGACAGTCAAAACAGTATAAGGACATCTGGATCAACAATCTGTGCAAGGAGGTAGATCATTGCCACCAAGCCTCTAAAACTAGACAGGTCTACCAAACAATCAAAACCCTAACAGGGAAACAAACTCTCCGGATGAAAAGTGTAAAAGATAAAGCAGGAAATATTCTCACTGATGAAGAAAAAATCAAGGATAGATGGAGAGAAAATTATTCGGACTTATATAACATGCCAGGTCCAACTGACTCAACCATACTACAGACATTATCCAGTACTCAATCCAGTGATCCTGAACCAGGAATACTCAGAGAGGAAGTGGAACTAGCCTTGAAACACCTTAAGGAAGGAAAGCAGCTGGACATGATGGTATCACAGCAGAGGAATTAAAAGCTGCTGGTGATACAGGAATAGACATGATTCATAAATTATGCCGAAGGATATGGGAATCCGAATGTGTACCAGAGGACTGGGGCAAAGCAATCATTGACCCCATTTTCAAAAAGAAGGACAAGTTAGACTGTGCCAACTATAGAGGCATAAGCCTACTAAGTCTAGCAGGGAAAGTCTTCTGCAGCATAATTCACAGCCGGATGAAAAAGCAAACCGAGGAGATACTCTCCGAATCACAAGCAGGGTTTAGACCAGGCCGTAGCACTGTTGACCAGCTTTTTACACTAAGACAAAATAACAGAAAAATACACTGAAAAAAAAAAAGGCGCTGTATCTCTGCTACATAGATTACCAGAAGGCCTTTGACACCGTGTGGCAAGATGGACTATGGGCAGCAATGAAGCACCTAGGTTACCCGGACAAGATAGTTCGACTCTTACAGGCTTTGTATGGCACCTCGAAAAGTGCAGTGAGGGTGGACAAAGATATCACAGAGTGGTTCAGGATTGCCACAGGAGTAAGGCAAGGTTGCATCCTATCGCCACAGTTATTCAACATACTACTGGAATTAGTCATCAGTCTAGCAATCCAGGACCTGGACACTGGCATCAAAATCCAAGGCAAAACCCTCAACAACCTGCGGTTTGCCGATGACATTGTTCTAACCCTAACCGCCTAAGGGCTTTTTGGCGACGGGCAAGGAAAGAAGGAAAGAATAAAGAGAGAAAAGAAGGAAAGAAGTTGTTTGCTCTGGGTGGGATTCGAACCCGAGACGCCTCGCATGCCAAGCACTCGGTCGGCGACACTTTGCCACGGGTCTTGGGCTTCGCTGGCCAGCGAAACCGTGCCTATATATCACTTAGGGCGATTGCGTCATCACACCACGTGGGATGCATGCACGAACAGCGCATATATCAAGTAGTATTTTGTAGCATTCAGGAGCGTAAGGGTTAATGGCAGATTCAGAGGAAGATCTTCAATCACTTGTAACTCTAGTACACACTCAAAGCAAGAAATTTGGCCTCACTATAAACAAGGGGAAAACTGAAGTTCAGATCATCAACAAAGTCAGCCACCCAATAACCATCTTCATAGAAAGTGACCAACTGAAGCAAGTCCAAACCTTCACCTACCTGGGAGGAGTTATCACAGAGAATTCAACCAGTACGGAAGACATCAAACGGAGGATTGGACTGGCAATGGGAAGCATGCGGAAGTTAACCACAATATGGAAGTCAAAAGAAATTAGTATCAACACAAAAATGGAACTCTACCAGGTGCTAATCTTGTCAATAGCAACATATGGGGCAGAAGCTTGGACGCTCAAGAAAAGAGACGAGAAGAGATTGTTGGTGTTCGAGATGTCTTGTTTAAGGTGGATAATGGGAGTCTCCAGAAGTCTACGGAACACATCAATAAGAGAGGCAACAAGCAGCCAGGTCACAATACTACACAAAATCAAAGCCAAACAACTGTTCTACTTTGGACACATTGTACGGATGCCAAAGGACAGATACCCTAAACATGCCCTTGAAGGTAGAATACCTGGACACAGGCCTAGAGGTAGACCCCAAAAGCGCTGGCTTGACAACATAAAAAGCAGCTGCCAAGAACTTGGGATTACATCAATCTACAATGCAAGGAGTATGGTCACAAACAGAGGCATATGGACTTCCATGGTGAAACGGCTGCTAGCTCCAAGGTTCCCAGGATCCGAGGGAGGAAAGCAATAAGTCCAAGTCCAATAAGTAAATGTCAAAGAACTGACTACATGTATGGTAATGATATACCCAAATGGATTATAATTCTTCCCCATATGACACTTGATGAATTCACCTATCCTGAAGAGCAGTCACTTAGGCTGAAAATGCATCAATGACCATCTATTTTATTCCCAAAAGGGTTTAAGATAAATACGAAATTGAATTCTGCGTCACCTAAAACCTGTATTTAAAAATACTCTAATATAATTGTCATATCTGCTTCAGAAGCCAAAATATACATAATTAGGCCTATATCATGTGGTGGTGGCCATGTTGGCGGCCATCTTGGATTACTGTGTGAATGAGGATATCAGTGTTTTAGATTAGTACAAATTTGAATTCTTTAACCTCTGAAATATATTCCAGGACACTAACATCATCATCATCCGCAGCGAACTTCAGAAACGGAGATATATTTAATCATATGCGGTTCCATTTTGGCGGCCATCTTGGATTCCAGTGAAAATGAAGACATAAGTGTGTTAGATTTGTACAAATTTGAATTCTCTGACCTCTTAAACCTATTCAAAGACACTAGAATCATCATCATATCTGCTTCAGAAGCGGAGATATATCTATTCATATGTGGTGGCGGCCATTTTGGCGGCCATCTTGGATTACAGTGTGAATGAAGACATCAGTGTGTTAGACTTGTGCAAAATTGAAATCCCTGACCTCTTAAACCTATTCAAAGACACTAAAATCATCATCATATCTGCTTCAGAAGCTGGGATACAGCTAATTATATGTTGTGGCAGCCATTTTGGCGGCCATCTTGGATAAAAAGAATTCCCCAAAGTGGATTTTGGAGGATTTTGGATATGATATTCTATGATACCTTCTGCTTCTTCAGTGCAAAAATCAGCTTTGTACCAATTTTTTCCGGGTCAAAATGTCCAACGACCATACTACTATGCTGCATGCGTAAGCAACATGCTGCCTTCTCCGGCAGTGTTTCCTGGGCAGGCAGTAGGACCGGACTCTTAACATGAATGATATCAACTAATGAATGACACCACAAGCCTAATGCACTGACGTGTTAATGGTTTTAATCAGCAAAGATGACAATCTCACACAGATACAAAATTAGTACACTCTATACATTTTGGAATCATTACATACAGGGTATCCCAGAATGATTTGTACCGTGTTTGAACAAAATATCAAAAATATATAGTCAACAGCGTATCTAATTTTAATAAGTGCAATACAATGACACATACAGAGTGTCCCAGAAAAAAATGACCAAGTGAATAAAATTGAACGCAAGTCGAGAAATAGACATCAGAATCAAAATATTAAAATGTAGCGCATAGCTTAATTTACTGCGCATCACATGCGAAAAATTTTATTTGATTCCATTGACCGGTTGGAAAAACATTTACGATTACATAATGCGCGCATCAATGCAGTTCATTCCAAGTTTGATCAACAGGCGCTTTTTCATACTCGCTCACCGCTTCCAAAAGTTTGTAACGAAACACCGAACAAAATATGAAGCCAATTGACAGTTATTAACCACTAGTGCGCATTGTGTTGAATGATCTTTCTTTCAAACTTGGAATGAAGTGAATTGACGCATGCGTTATGTAATCGCCCATTTCTTCGCAATCAGTCAACCGATTCCAGCGTATAAGATGCAGAATAAGATGGGCTACACGCTGATTTTAAGATTTTTGACTTACGGCCGAATTCATTCGCCCGGTAATTTTTCTGTGACACCCTGTATGTCTTCTACTTATTCTGTGACTTTCATGGAAATAGCTGGATTCGTTTTGGCGTGACATTGCTATTACTGAAAATTGGACGAAAAGCATGTTTGTAATTTACAGCGCAAAGGCTTCATAACACATGGATCCTTTTTTAATATCACCATCGTCCAGCCGCCCCGTGCAAAATATTGGAGAAATCCTATATTCTTTTATAGAAATTTGGCACACATGTAGAGCTTACAAGGCTGGATAATTCTTGATATGGGATTAAGTGAAACATTTTAATATGTCTTCAGATATTTAGGTTGAAAAACGTACTTTTTATGTGATTTTTACCATAATTTTTATTTTTGTTGATGGGTGGGGAGGGTAAAGGGCCCGATAAAGGGATGAGAGCCTATTTCAAATACATGACATTGCTTATTTGAAGAAGAAAACCATTCCAAAGTGTGCCAACTATATTTTTTGCTTAATTCAAATGTATCCAAAAATGAGGCGAAGTTTTTTAGTTCTCCGTGCTTTCACTTCAAAATCACATTAATTCTATGTAAAGGTCAGCATTATTTGCGTAAATTACCAGAACATACTGATTTTAAAAGACATAGTTTAACACTTTTAAGGGAGTTTCATGGGACCCAATATTTATTATTTTGCAATTACGCGAAAACGCGCTGTTTAATACCGGGTTTTGTTTTGAAATAATTATTGATTGATTTAAAAATAGTAAAACAGACTCTCGCCACAATATTGACTTGGAATCCACAAAGGTTTTAGCCAAGGATGATAGAGAGTACCGTTTAGTGCGGGAGCATGATGCAGTCATGTCTACAGTAGAATTCATCTCGACCTTTGCAGGACTTAACCCCATTAAAAGCTATTAAACCAAGATAACACTCATTGAAACAGCTCAACTGATTAAATCGGATCTTCTCTGGTTGTGCACAAGTGACTGTTTTCATGTGCGATATCGCAATAAAGCTGGTATTCATAGCTTCAGTTGGGTAACCGATTATAAAGGAAACGAAAGGAAACAATGTTATGTGTGGCTTTGTTCACGAAATCAGACAATGTCGTGCTTTTTGTAAACCAGCATTCTTGAAAATGAGCAACATAATGATTTTTGACTTAACACGGTTTAGAAATAATTTCTTCATATTTTTGGTGTTATCTGTCGTTTACATGTCCTTCCTAAAACACAAAAGTACGACCCTCTCCAAACACCTAAATTAGCTAAAATTTAGGACACGTTACAAAACTTTATTTTCTAGAACCTATTTAGAATAATTTAAATGTAGCTTTTACCGGTTTTTTGTGGCATCCTTCAGAACGGAGCGGTCCGTTACCAATACCAATATTTTCGGTCAAATCACCATTCAAATAACACGGGGAGTTGGCTAGCTATGCCTTGCCCTCACTCATATTTTACAAAAGTACGACCATTTCTGAACATCTAACCTAGCTGTAATTTTAGGTCATGTTAGAGAAATATATTTGCTAGAAGTTTTGGAGAATAAATAAAATATTGGCTGGTTATTTTTCACACAGTGATGTTAACTAGGCAAGTGTCCATTCTCCCAACATACATCATTTGTAGGGATCACGCGTCAATGGTGAGAGCACTGTGTATTGTGTATAGGAAAACGGACAGTAACTGCAGTATGGGCCATCCAGATCAAGAAGAAATCGCGATCAAGGACTGGAATTGCCAACCTTATACAACGCCCTTATTCGACCAAAAGTCGCCAATGGTCAACAAAAGAGCAAGTCCATCACAACATCTTTGGACTTCCTTCTGACGAGGATGTGTGTCACACATCGAAAATTCAAGGTTAGTGAATTTTGATGCTAAAAGTCAGTTTAAACTTCTAGAAATTGTTTATCATTAGCACGTATGAATTTACATTCGAATACATGATGCATGTTATTATGCTGAAATATTAATATTCTATCCTTCGATATATTTAAAATAGTTTTCAAGGCTCATATTTTGAATTTTTTTTGTCCAGATATACACTGGCAGTATATATTAAAATACCCTTAATTTATATAATACAATATACATGATATAAGTGTACAGTAGAAACTACCTTATGAGGTATTATCAGATGCACAGTGATAAAATATAAATATTTATTGAAAACGTCTCCACGTCAAATTCTAATTATTAACGACTCCAACAATCAACAATGTGGCTTTATTGACCTATATTATACAATATTTACAGGTGGTATAATTACCTCTTTCAATATTTTTTTATCATGATGTTTTTAGGCAGTTCCGTCATTAGGTCAACCAAATGGTCAAAATTTGAAAATCTTTTGTATCTCATATCTTAGCAATTGGACATTGTAGGTAATGCAAGTAATATTGTAGATGAACAATATGTTGCTAATTTCAAGAAAATCATATATACCGATAACATTTGTCTTTGTCTGTGAGTTAGAATTCCAAAATTATACATACATGAACCGGGCTATTGTTTTTTACCATATACAGAAATTATTGTAACTATGTTTTGTTCTAATATAGAATACTTTTAATTTTAATATGTGACCATCCATCTCAACCCGCTCGTAAAGTCGGCAAATTGTATTTCGAGTTACAGTGCAAAATATGCATAGAGGTTCTATTCATATGTCCCTAATATTTGTCCGACATGTTTCTCATTTTAGTCCAGTCAAACACCAATCTTTAATCCTATTGATAATAAGCTTATACTTATGTATAACATTAGTAAAAAGCTTTTAAATTTTTTAAGTCTTTGTTTGCTTTGGCTAAATCCTGTTCAAGTGGTGGGTTAACCAACAATTAACAATGAGAGGACATTCCTGAACCTCGTTCAGTTGGGGATGATTTGAAGTGACCGCCAATTATGACTATTTGATATTTAATACCAGCTATGTGGAAAAAAAGAAAAAATGTAGTGCCAAAATAATGCACCCTTTTATTGAAGGAGCAAAGTTTAACAAGTTTGCTCCGCTTCTGGATATCGTTTGAAGTCAAATGATATATCATTGTAAAGCTTATGATATATATTATCTAAACACGGAAGAAATCAAATTTGACCAGGGGCCGACTTTACGAGCGTTTCGACCTAGACGGTCACATATGTACAGGATGTATGTAGCAGGATTCGAACCTGCAACGTTTGTATTCCCAGACTGCTTATCACACAACTAAGGTCCCTATTGAGGAACTGGAAGCAGACTGGCAATACAATTCTACTCCTACCATGCCTACACACGTCTGCAGAAATAAGTGTCACATACTTAAGAACATTAGCAAAGAAAGCAATATCTTACTAAATACAGGGTGCCCCCCCCCCCTAAAAAGAAAAAGAAAAGAAAAAGAAAGAACCCTTATTGCGCCCTCTTTTTCTCCTATGTCTGAAAAGCTGATCAAATATATTTTGGTAAGTACATAAACCTTTAAATCGTTTGTTAGTTTTAATAAACCAAAACAATTATCTCAATCGGCTCACAACTGTTGAAGAATGCCCTTATAGAGAAATGTCCATGTTTATCACTCAAGTTTAGGATTGGTCATGTTGTTGAATGGCCGGCAAGATCATTTCCAGTACCTGGTTGGCTCCTTGACGAATACAGGTTTCAGTACTTATCCTCATTGTATCAATTGCGTTGCGTACCATCCTTATATGCTGGATATATATACTGCGCCAATAAAGTATCCTTAGGAAAATACTCACAATTTCCAAACTGAACAATATGTGCAGGAAATGTACCCAAATATTGTTCAATTTGGAAATTGTGATTATTTTTCCAAGTGTAAGGATACTTTATTGGCGCAATATACTTGGGAATGTAGCAGTAATGGTCCTCGCTCATAAACGTGTCGCTTTGGGAATAACTTTATATAGACTGAATAAATCAAGTCACTTTAGAAGAACCTAAACTAAACGGACCTTTTCGGGGTTACCTTTTATCTCAAAAATGAGAAATGACTTATGTTGTAAATTAAAAGAAATCAAGAAACAACAAAGTAAGAAACATAATAAAACAAAAAGTCATAAATAACCAAGAAAAAATAAATAATTGCAACTATTAAAAAAGAAGTCCCATTGACTCAACATCAATTTTACCCACAAATTAATAACACTAAACAAAATTCATAGCCCATAAACCCACCGGTAAAACCCCTAAATAAAGTTTTTTTTTTAAATTTATCATTGAGGAATGTTTGATATTCATGCATAGCACGTGTACTCCTTTTCAATCTTTGAAGTATAGCCAAACCTCCTCCGTAGACAGAGTGACAAACGGGTACATTTCTTTAAAAGAGCATATCTTCAAAGGTTGTGAACCAATTGCAATATTTATTTCGGTAAAAAGTCTGAATTTTTCTGAAATAGGAGAAAAAGAGGGGGCACCATGTATTGGCATATTTGTCTTATTATGTACACTACTCAAACATTGAAAGGATCATATATTGAAAATCCTTTTTTTGCATTCTTCCTTTCTGTTCTTAGCGTTTATCAGTGTTATGGGATTTATTAGTACTCTCTAGTGCAAATATTCTGTTGTCTGAATATTACTGAAAAAAATGACACTGTTAACACTGTTTTTGAAAAATGCTAATAGACAAGTCTGATCTTTTTAACTGTCTTGAGTAGTAAAAGCAACGGACTGAAGCTTTTATTCATCTGTTGTGTCCGATTCGAGCACTATACAGTACTAGACATAATGGACCTAATAGCCTCAATACAATATAATGTGAAATCGATCAGCTAGGGCACTCAATTTATTTAAATGAAGCACCTGAAGTCAGGTGGGTTTGATCTCCGCACTAACACACCTTTGGGGTACGTGAGAACAATGGTACCTCTTTACCAAAGGTGGCGTTTACACATGACCTTCTATGCATCACTTATTAACAGTCACCTGCCAAGAATAGTGTTAATATGCTATCGGGTCAGTTACTAATTTTTATGGCGGAACACTTTTGTTCGTAGCAATGATACCACCTTTATGAATAACCTGTCGGTACATCGATTCGGCACAAAGGGACAACGCGTTACGTAATCTATGTACCTCCATGCTTATATAACCACCTTGGGTATGGGTAATAAAAGCATGTGTATAATAGGACATGGTCGAATGAAGTACAGGGTATATAACGCGCCCAGATACGGTCTTACAGCAGATGACTTCATAAGCGGAAACGACTCTTTTTAGTATTTTTAAGTAAATCCAGACTCCTTGAGTATTTCGACTGCTCAGTGCCAGAAGTGGGTAAGTGCAATAGCTGCCATGTGTAGATGAGTACAATATAATGTGTGTAAATTGTCAAAGGCACACGAAACTATAGTGAAACTGTGGGCATCTAGTGGGTCGTCAATTTTGAATGCTTGCGTTGTCACATGGAATGTATGCAAAATCCCGAGTACTTAAGGCAAATGTTGTGTTGGAAAATCGAAAGTGATTGTCGATCAAAATAATCAATCAGAGATTGAGGAGGAGGGAAAAGAAATGTATTTCATTACGCTTTGCGTTGTGAAATTGAAATACGAAATTGACAAAGCTTACGTTAAATTATTGAATAATATATTATATGCCTATAACTATCATAAGAATATTAATTAAAACGTATAGCTAGTTAACGCTGGTCCCGACATAATCCTTGTTGAGTGGTATCGCGAGGTCATTAATGTTTATTCAAACGAAACGCCTAAGATAAAGTCTTTTGTCTTGAAGTGGGACTAATATAATAACCACTTGATCAAACAAAAGAGAAACATTTTGATGCAGTCGGTTATAACCTCTTACACATGCCTAGTTTTGAACGCACATTGATACACATGTCCCGAGTTCTAGCGACAAGACGCTGTTGGTGCAGTAACCAATCATACGTTCGCGAAAATTTGAGCAAGAAAACCAATCGATATTTCTGAAGTTGCCGTTCCAGTTGAAGTAAATTTTCAAACGTCATTTCGCAAACTCTAATCGCAGTGATCTCGTGAGTCTGTGCAGTGCGATCAACAAATTTCGTGCACAGGAGTGTCTGATTGAACTTTATAAAATGGCAATAAAATGTGGACGTAAATCACACGCAAACATGATTTTACGGGTGATTTGTTTTATTTATTTATTTATTTATTAACCATATTTAAACAGGGTTACCTACTCAACAAATATTACAATGTTGATTTTCAGTAGGGCCCTGAGACAAACATATAAAAGCATTAAATACACGTAGATTATACATTATTAAAAACCATAAAAATTGAGCTTACATAAATATTACACAGCATTAAAATACCTTATATAAATATTATACAGCATGAAAACCAAGTTTTTGTAATTAAAAATAATTCAAAAGCTACACGAAGTATTTAAAAACATATGACATGTATGAGCTGCAGAATTAGTTGGGCTACAATTTCAGGTCTTCTTTGAGTTTCTTTTTGAATTGCATTAGTGAGTTGACTTGACGAATATCTTTCGAAATAACATTCCATAATACGCTACCTTTGTATTGGAAAGAGCTTTTACCATAATTTGTATTGCACTTTGGAACATATAGATCGCCATTTACACTACCTCTAGTGTTAACAGAATGAATGATATTAACTGGACGAAACAGATCATTGAGGTAGGAGGGTGCAATTTCATTTTTAACTTTAAACATCATACATCCAGTTAAGAAAATAATACGGTCTCTTATATTCATGAAGCCTAAAGTACGTAACATGTCGTTTATATGAGTTCTGTATGGTACACTTAGTATAATTCGCATTGCCGTGTTTTGGAGTTTTTGAAGCTTATTTAAGTTTATTACACTGCAGCTACTCCAAATAGTAATTGCATAATCAAAATGTGGTAAAACCATAGTGTTGTATATAGTAATCAGTGAACTTCTCGGGACAAACGGCTTAACTCTTCTCATGACTGCAAGACTTGTACACACTTTACGACAAATATTGTTGATCTGCTCTTTCCATTTCAAGTTAACATCAATTTGAACACCAAGATATTTAAAACATGTGACATTTTCAATCTCAACATTATTCATATACACTTTAACATGATTAATTTTACTAGTTTTAACAGGTGTACCAAGTAACATAACTTTTGTTTTCTTCACATTTGCTTTCATAAGATTATTATCAAACCATTTACAGAGTGTATTAAGATCTTCATTTAGGTTATTCTCTATTTCCTTAACATCTTTACTACAAACATAAATCAAGGTTTCGTCGGCATACATGTCAACAACTGAATGTTTTAGATCATTTGGCATGTCGTTAATAAATAAAAGAAATAAAAGTGGCCCAAGTATAGAGCCTTGTGGAACTCCTGATGATATAACATGGGGCACAGAAATGGAATTATTAATAGAGACATATTGGGTACGTTTGGTGAGATATGTTTCAAACCATTTTCTTTCATTATCTTTAACACCCAATGCGTGCATCTTTTGAATAAGCAGTTTATGATTTACCATGTCAAAGGCTTTACTTAAATCTACAAAGACTGCTCCAACATAATTACCATTATCTATATCTGTACTCCATTTATCAATCGTTTTAAGGAGAGCTGTACAGGTGGAGTGTTGTTTACGAAAACCAGATTGACCTTTGTACAAAATATTATTATCGGTGACATAATTATATAACTGACTATGTACAATCTTTTCCAGTAGCTTAGAGCACACAGGTAAGATAGAAATGGGCCTGTAGTTGGAAAACTCATCTTGATTACTACCTTTATAAATGGGAATGACACGAGCTATCTTTAAATCATCTGGGAAGCAACCTTGTTTAAGAGACATATTGAATATCTTACAAAGGATAGGAACAACAGCTTCTTTACCATATTTGAGAAGTTTTACACATATGTCGTCTAATCCACTAGCTTTCTTTGGCGAGAGAGAATTGAGTTCGTCCATAACTTCCGCATTTGTGATCTCAATAAATTTAAACTTAGTGTCAACACCACACCTTCGAACATTATTTGAGTTGTTATTATTTACATCACAAGAATTTGACATACCAATGTTCGTGAAATGTTCATTAAAATCGTTAGCTAAGTTAAGATCTCCCTTAGATGTTGACGGAAGAGTGCATGTGGCAGCACTACCTTTCTTACTTGGAAGCAATTCTTTAAGTGTTTTCCACATTTTCTTTGTATCTCCAGCAGAGCTATTGATTTCATTGGTGAAATAGTCTCTCTTTGCATCTTTCATCATCTTATTTACTTGATTTCTGAGAATTTTATATTCATCCCAATGTTTATTTCCAGCAGCACCATTAATTGCTTTTTTGTGATGATAATCCCTGTCATGCATTTTCGTAAAAATATCATCACGGTTTTCTAACCAAGGACAAATGTTGTCCTTAAATCTGATAGTTTTAATAGGAACATGGCTGTCACAAACCTTGGTAAACTTACTTACAAATGAGTCCCATGCTTCATTCACAGGCAGAGTGTCATCAACAGACCAATTAACGTCATTTAAATCATTCACAAAATCATCAACATTAAAATTCTTAAAACATCGAAACTTTTTCGTAACATGATTACTTTTAGTACACTTTTTCACCTTAGTCTTTGATACAATTGTTGTACAAGGAAAAGAATGGTCACTAAACGACTTGTGAATTACAAGAGTATCCTTACAAATGTTACGATTGGTAGTGAGAATTATATCAATAAGTGTTTTACTTGTAGGCGTTATTCTTGTAGCATGCTCAACAATTTGACTTAAATTATACAAATTCATAAAAAAAGACATGTGACTTGTGAGAGAATTTGGTTTTAAGAAGTCACAGTTAAAATCACCCACAAGGATAATTTCTTTATTTTCATTTGTTAAAACATCCATCGTTTCAGACAATACGTAAAAAAAATCAGGTCCTTCAGTTTGAGGCCTGTAATAAGTACCAATCAGAATGGATTTCTTGTGAACCTGATGGATTTCAACCCATAAAGATTCCTTATTATCATTCTCAACATCATATCTTCGTGTGTACTTGATATTATCATCAATATAGACAGCAACACCCCCTCCATGTCTATTTCTATCTCTACGTTCTACCACATAACCAGGAATGTGATTTCACTGTCAGAAACTGTATTGTCAAGCCAAGTTTCTGACATTGTGATTATATGAAATGGTTGACTTTAATCCAAAGTTGAAGTTCATCAAAACTTGACATAAGACTTTGCATGTTAAAATGACAAACCTTTAAACCTTTCTTACTGAGGTTGGAGTTACGTGAAACAGACATTTGATCTTTTGGAACTCTGTTATGAGCTTTACTTTTAGAAGATACCTTTGCTGTTTTGTTTAGCTTCACATCGATACCGTTAACATTAACATCTTTACAACCAAGTACATTTTCAACGTTAACATCGGCACACTCCGCGTGGCCAGATCTTCAACCATAATATTGGATAGATTTAAATTCACAGTACTTTGCTTTGTGTCCAAAACCGTTACATTCGCGGCATTGTAGCTCAGAATCATAGTAACAGGTATCCGCATTGTGATTGAATAGTCCGCATTTCCAACATCCTGAATAATCCGAAGAATGTCGGCAAGACTCTTGGTCTCTGCTGCGATTATAGTTTTGGTCATTATGTCCAGTCTTATCGCGAGCACGTCATTATGTCCAGTCTTATCGCGAGCACGTTAAGAACAGAAGTATTGTTTCGCGACTCAGTCGTGTCTCTATCGCCTGATTTAACACGTCTCTAATCTCCTATGTTATATCAGGCCAGTGTCTCAAAATAATACTAATAATACTCCCCTAGCATATGCCTAGCTCGCTTCCTTACTGGAGTAACCAGTACAAATGATTACCTTCATTTGTGTTCAGAAAGTTCACTCACCCTAGGTCATACTCCCCCTAGCTCCCTTCCTTGGAGTAACCAGAACAAATGAATATCACCTTAGGGCTACATCTTATGAATAGCTCTTTCTATCCCTGCAAAACATTATAAAGAGATTATTAGAAACTTGCCTACCAGGGTGAAATAAAGAAAGCGGCCTATTTGAAAAATAAGTTGGTCAATTACACTGTACGGTGTACGGTGACTGTGGTGTCATATTATGATAGCCCTGTCCCATTGTCGATTCAAATACGGTAAGGACATAACATGTATAACCCAGTCATATTGTCATTTTGCGCGCGCGGTTAGTCAAGTACATGTATAATATCGATAGGCTATCAATGACAACGTCTGGTCATGTCAGGTTAAGTAGCCGCTTACACAAACGCCAAGGAAGTGGTATCGCTATCGGCGCCCGAAGAGGAACTTTTTTTTTTATCGTACCCTGAACATTTGTACAGTGCATTAGTTTATTATTAAAATGGAAAACAGTAGGTGTGTTTAGACGGTAGCCTACATTTGAATGTTACTTACAAGCGAGCCAGCAATTAAATTATGCTACAAGCGAGTGTGTGTCCACACGGGACTTACTTGTAAGCCAACTCGCTTGTAAGAGTGACCTTCACTGGTAAATTATGCCATGATGATTATGCACAATCAGAATAGGATTGGGTCATCAAGGTCATGCTTACAAGTGAGCTAACATGCAAGTCTTGTTCACACTGGCCTTACATTTGAATGTTACTCGCTACATGTAAGATATCTTACATGTAAAATCCCGGGGTAAAATCGTCACTTGTAACTTGCATGTAGCTACATGCGAGTGTGTTTAGACGGGCACTACATACAAGTTTACATTTGAATGTAGTTACAAGCGACTTTACAAGCGATCGTCTGAACAAGCCTAGTGACACTATACAACTGTTAATTGAAGAGCGTTTTTCCAAAACTCACTCACTCGTTTACTAATACTTGGTTGCAGGTAAACAGAGAGGAGCATGATGGCCGAGCAGAACGGGCTTCGACTCATAATCGAAAGGTTGTGGGTTCGAGCCCACAACCTTTCGATTATGAGTCGAAGCCCATTCTGCTCGGCCACATTGCTCCCTGTTTACCTGCAACCAAGAATTAGTAAATGAGGAACATGGCGGTGGTGGACTGAGTGAGTTTTGGAAAACGCTCTTCAATTATTATGTTTGATACAATTTATTATATCTCCAGGGAGTGATGTTAAGAGTCATCGGTACCTAACCGGGCACCGATAGTTCTGTAGGACAAAATTCGATGTGGTGCCTAAACTCGTATCATCTATGATCTGTAAAAGAGAACTTCCCATAAACTGGAAGGGAAAATTATATTCATCAGGATTGTCCATTGAAATTATTAACAAAGTTCTAAAATATATCCAATATAAAATACGTGATGTTGACATACCTCAATGACGTTTTGTGCTTTCTCAAATTGAATGACCAGCTTGACATAAACGTCTGTTGCTTCCTGGTGGCAGCTGACATAGGTGGCGCTATTAATAACTGGTCGTAGATGTGTGGAAGGGAAAATGTCTACGAGTCGGAGGGTCAGTGTTTTAGGTTGATCAATAATCAGGCTTTGCCGTTTGAGGCGAGCGATCGCTCTCGCTCGCCACCGCTCGCCAAACTCGATTTCTAGCGAGCGATTTTCCACTCGCCATAGACATTTAATATCACTCGCCGCGAATCTCCCAAAATCTACCATCGAATCAACCAATTCAGCATTTAATCGATTTTCTGCCCCCTCCAAGCGGAGGAAATCAAAAATTTTAGCGCGCTTCGCGCGCATTTCAACATGAATACATACAGTAGATACCGTTTTTAGACCAAAGCTTTACTTGATTATACCCTAATTAATGATATTTGTGAAAATCATGCATCATGCTAGCGAGTGATTAACCACTCACCTTTAAAATCTAGACGGCAAGGCCTGAATAATGGTAAAGTCTATACTACCAGGCGTTATCCGTCACCGTGGACGCATGGGAGGGCCTACGTCTGAACGAACTGTCTGTATTTCTCCTTGACAAGGAGTCAATATTTCGCGAAAAACGTCTGTTATCGGTTATGAGCTCTAGCACCACAATTGAAAAATAAAACCGGTAAAGGTTCATCACTGGAAACAAGATGACTGTCATAGTTTGAGTAGTGTCAACACCGAAGAGGGCGTTAACCATGGGTGATATAGGATTTTGGCTATTTTTGGTTGTTTCAACAACAAAGACCCGTTCTAACCATTCGCCCAGGTTTAACATAAAGAAGAAAATTAATGCGTATTTGAACCAAAATGGGGATAGTTTTCTTTTAACAAGAATAATAGTGACATTTTGCGTGAGTATGTTCAAAATCGCAGTGGAAGTCCAAAAGATGACGACAACAGCTGTATCTCTGGCTGTGTCATCGAGCACGGCACAAGTGAAACCAGATATGTCCCGGACAGAATACCAAAATATATCAAACGCCGAAGTGAAAATAATGATTTGTTCACTAAAGGACAGTGTAATAAGATTTGTTACGCTACTCTTGAACATCACGACAATCATGACCAAAGCCAACACGCACAAAATGAAAAAATATGCTAATTGAACGGAATTGTAAATGAAATGTGGTGTTTCATAATGATCGAAATGACGGAATATGGTGGCTATTCCAAGTACTACGACATAGATCAGCGTAAGTGCAACTGCTGTTACCCATATGAACTTCGTCACAAAATCACTGTACCAACCTGTGTCATCACGGCGGGGAACATTATAATTGGTACGATTTTCAGGCCAAGAAATTTTGAAATCATCTATTTCAATGGCTTTATCCCACATGTAAAACATAAAAGCAGTGGCAATAGTTCCAAACTCAACAAGAAATGGATTCAAAATCTGATCAAACAGAACTACAATCTCGTTTGTGGAATTGCACCCTGATTTTGTATATACCTGATCGATTTCACCACAAAGTGTACTAGGACTACTTATGTTTTCGTAACCAGCTTGTGAGGGAACCATTATGGGCTTGAAAACAGTTACTAGCCAGGAACACATTTGTAGTGTCATGATAATACCGACTAGTAAGATCCACATCTCATCATGGAATAATTTCAAACCGTAACTATACTTCCGAACAACAATAAAAAAGAATGCAAATTTAAGAAAAAGTAAAATAATAGTAGTTATATTGTACACAAAATTTGGTACATTTGGATCACAAGCTATTTTCAAACAGCAACTAAAAATACTACATATAATAAAGAACAAAATTATATATAAAACGTAGTTGAGCACAATTGGCTTGTCTGCTGGTCTTGAAATGCCCCAGAATTTGTAGATGAAATACCCATAACATACACTACCGAATAGAACATCAATACCACCTCCGGCAGCCAAGGCTATCTCAAATGCTTTTTCGGTGACGTTGGTGACGTCGGATAAAATCACCCCTGAGATTGACATTGCAAGACACAATGTGACAATCCAAAGAGTGACTATCATGGCACACACGTATATAGCATATAGCTCCCCTTTGCCGTCATCGGCCTGTGGAAAAAGATGAAATTGCATTTAGCATCTGACAGACTACGTCATAATGAGCGTGTTTATAGTGAGCCAGCTTATCCGTTATTTAGCGTATAAGTACACAATATATGGTATTGGTCTCCACTATAAACAGACCAATACCGGTTATTGCAACACATAATGTATGGAATTAGCCTTTTTGAGATATGGCGTACTCAATAGGAGGGCAGTTTTCTATATGGGTAAAACCCGGTAAAGCGTTAAAACGCTGTCAGGTCAGTTACCGATTTAATGGCAGAACCCTTTTGTCATGAACAAAAGGTATCTCTCGACGAATAGCTTGTCGGCAAATCAGATCGGTATAAAGGAACAATGCGTTACGTAATCTATTGCCCTCTATGTTATAAAAGCTCTTTGGTCGCCACCGTTGAAAGTTACTGGTGTTTTGTGGCAACAGGGTGCAGCTGCAGGTTGTGGAGTGTTTTAGCGGTTTTATGGGTGAGGGTATTTCGTCTTGGAAACGATAGGGTAGGTACAGCCTCGTGAGATGTATGTGTATGTCAAATATTGACAATGGGGGAGGTTGTGAAGGTCTGGAATGTGATTTAAAGTAAAGTTTGTGAAAGTAACTTGAACGGTGGATTTTGTAGACTACCCCGTAGTCCACTTGCCCATTCTGCATATACTCTGGATATTGTATTTAAGCTTAAAACTCTGATTTAATTAATGTGTGCACAATTGATAGATTTTCACATCTGATCTTTTCAGTCACCATACACCCTCTGTTTGTTAGCTCCCCAAGTGGACTACTGACTTTGGATTGTGATCAGAATGCTTAACACGGCTGTCTATGAGCTTCTATGGATGAGATTGTCGGAAATATGGCCTACTAAAATTGGCCATGATGTAATGCATCTTTAAATGGATCTGGCTTGTGATTGGTCGCCCATATCTCGTTATGGTTTAATGGTTTAAATCCTCCGGGTACCTATCATTACCATTAATAACTACATGGTATACACAAGTATGCCGCCATTGTGTTGTGTAATTGTAGAGGGGAAGTTATGCATGTAGTGCAGAATACATGACACATGAATTGGTACTATTTATGAACGAAATCACCACTTCATCCAATATTTTTTTTTATTTTAAAGTGATTTTACAGTGATCAGCCCGGTCCAATTGGCTGCCCAGGAAATACTGCCGGGCCAGGCAGCATGTTACCTGCGCAGGCAACATAGGCATTTGTAACTCTTTCGAATTTGCCAGACTTAGCACGAACTCTTACTCAGCACTAGATTGTTCATGGTGACTTTATAAAAGATCGGGGAAAATTTACTTTTACACATACAGTGGCGGCGCCACGGGGGGCATTGGTGCAAATGTCCCCAGTCAGAACACTTCAAGTGCCCCCTGTTTCCCCCATCAGTAAAAACCCAAAATGCCGAAATTTTCCACTTTTTACGTCAATTTTGCACAAAATTGGTTGATTTTGCCCCCTCCCTGAAATTCACTTTGCCCCTCAATGCCCCGCCCACCGAAAAAAATTCATGGCGCTGCCACTGTACACATAACTTTTACACAGACTTGACATTTAGCATGGAATATTTTCTCGCAAAGTTTCAAGACTTTAAATAAATATTAATTGGGGTTTGTCGGGAGATGGTGTAAATTAATTCTTTGACATAAGATACGCTTTCCATTAGATTATATTATGGCGCTCTAATTAGCCTAAAATGTCGGATTTAAGGAGACTGAATTTGATTAGAAGTGACGGGTATGTGCCTACCGGCGTCGCGAAGTAGGGGCCTATCGGGTCCAAAAGTTATTTTAAAAAGGGGGTCTTTGGGTATAATATCTTGAAAAAAGGGGGTCATTGGGTATAAGATTAAAAAAAAAGGGGGGGGTCATCGGGTAGAGAAAAATGTCAAAAAATGGAGCAAAGTTCTTGTTTTTGTTCCAAATTTTCCAAATTTCCAATACAAATTTATTGAAATAAGAGAATTGGAAAGTTTCGGCATTATTTTGTGGCATTTTGATGATGTTATTCTAGAAAATAAGGGGGTCATTGGGTAACCGCAACCAAAAAAGGAGGTCATTATGTAGCCGCAACTAAAAAAGGGGTTCATCAGGCATGACTTTTAAAAAAGGGGTCATCAGGTATAGTCGACTTCAAAAGAGGGGGCCGTCACTTCCAAAGTTGAGTGCCCACCCCGGGTTTTCGTGGGGGTAACATATCTGAATTTGAGCAACATTATTCCGTGCAGTTGTTTTGTACCGTAAGTTTATAACATTTGACCTGGGGTGGGGGTATTCAAACTTTCTAAGTACGTGCCACTTTTAAGAGCCATAAGCTCCTCCCATGTTCAAAAAGTTAGTATATTGCAAATGTATTTCAGCTGTTATGAATGCCAATTGCTAAAGAAGTTTAGGAAATATCACCTCAAACCCCTATAAATTTTATAATAACAGATCAATGTTGCATAAAGTCCGAAATTGTGTCCCACACAAGGTTCAAATTCAGCTTTCCTAAATCGCCATTTTAGGCAAATTCGCTACATTATGAGCACCATAAAGTAAACTCATGGAAAGCTAATTTCCTATCAAACAGTTATTTTGCACCATCTCCCGACACACCCAATTAATATTTAACCCGAGCGATTCATGCAGACCCCTTCCAGAACAGTTTTGGATTTTTGCGAAGAAATATTACAAAATGTCAAGTCTGTATAAAGCTACATCTACAGTAATTTGACTGTTTTCACTGAATGAAAATAAATTTCTCCGGGAGGAAAATAATCTAAATAACAATATTATTTCTAACGATTTTTTTAAAAATTCGATTTAAATATGCAAATTACTTTTTATTTGTTGTCATGTTTAATTGTAACACTTTGGGTTGGTAAACTGTTCATTCTTTCTTCAGTTTCCTCTTGTAGCGAGCAATCGTTCCCCATTGTGTTTATTTGTTCTTGTGCAGGATGCGTATCCCCATTACCTACTTTACTTATATTATACTGGGGAAACGATTAAGTATCAGTAATGATCTCCTTCACTTGTGTACTTGCGTAATTATTTGTTTGTGTGTATTGTATACCACGACTGCTAACATTAGACCCAGTTTTAACCACCGTTTATCAGTGGGGGCTAGTAGCCTAATGGATAAAGCGTCCGTCTAGAGATCGAAAGATCGTGGGTTCGATCCCCATGCCTGCGGCACATAACCTCGCTTTTTTCCAAGTTGGGTTGTGTGCCGGTGGGGATTTGTGTTTATTTGGAACACTTTAGGTTGGCATGGTTGGTAAACTGTTCATTCTTTCTTATTAATATATTCAATTTCCTCTTCTAACGAGCCATCGTTCCCAATTGTGTTTATTTGTTCTTGTGCAGGATGCGTATCCCCATTACCTACTTTACTTATATTATACTGGGACACGATTAAGCATCAGTAATGATCTCTTTCACTTGTGTAATATTTGTTTGTGTGTATTGTATACCACGACTGCTAACATTAGAGCCACACCACTCTTCGCCATACATACATTCTCCCAGCCACATTTCCCTAACATAATATGAAATTTAAAAAAATAAATTAAATTTATTTTGTCAGAGGCGCCGGCGGGGTTCGAACCCACGCTGTACTGAGCCGCTATAATGTACTCCTATACGATATTGACACAACACCAGCGCCTTAGACCGCTCGGCTATCAGGCTTGATGGTGTCATGATGAAAATTTAAAAATATAATTGCAACGTCATACTTCAACATACCACGTGACAAGCAAAGACAGAAAACGTACCATATTTTGGAATTTTATTTGTTTAAAAACATTAATGTGTATTAATAGCGCTCAATTGTTGACAACTGCGTGCTGCGTGTTCTATATACAATAAATGAGCATACGCACAATAGTTTTGTCATACATTATATCGATTTTGACTCGCACGTTCCGTCATTTTTCTTGTAGCTTCTTGTATACACGTCGATGTTTTCATCATTTGTACAATAAATCCATATTCGACCCCTAATTTTATTTCAGGAAATAAAACATTAGATTACCATAAAAACGAATGTCATTCTTACATGGAATTTTCAAGGTTTTTTCTATCGTCATTCTCGCTCAATTAAAAAAATATTTTGGCGTATATACATAGGGCCTGCACTTTGGCTCGACATTTGAAAGGGGCGTGAATTCATTTTTGGATACGCCCCTATTATAATTAGGTAATAATCGACTCTCACACATTCCCTATTATGTATATACATGTACCACATGTAGTAAATCTGTCTGCTTTATCTGTATTGTGCCGTTCTTAAGCAAATAGTTAAACACGATTTCATCAAACATTATAACAATAGCTCTTTTTACAGTGTGCAATCATCCCGGGCAATAATTTGGCAATAATAGAGGATGTGCGTGAAATTATTGATTGGCTCCATACAAAGGATTTGAACCGGTGTCCTTCACCGTAATCATGGCGCAATGCTACACCACATTTCGTCATAATTAATTCTAGAAACGTTTGCTGTTAGAATAAGAAAAATTTTAATGCTAAATTATTGCACATTCTAGGGAAGCGTGGTTACCGTTTTGAAATAACCGAGTGAGAGGGTTTTCAAGAAAATATTTTTCCTGTCAAAACTGAAGCATCCTCTGTATAAAAGAAAATATGACTATTAACTGCACATCATATATAACGATTCGTGATACCCAATTGTGGCACATTTGAGGTCGTTTATGAGGCAGAGAATTTTATTTCAATTTTATATACGCCAAAATATTTTTTAATTGAGCAAGAATAAGGATAGAAAAAACGTTAAAAATTCTATGTATAAATAACATTAGACCCGGCAAAAGATTACTGTTTCGTTTTTATGGTAATCTAATCTTTTATTTCCCGAAGAAACATTTGGGGTCTAAAATGGATTTTTTATGTAATTGATAAAAACATCGAACAACATACAAGAAAAATGGTAGGTTCCTCTATAGTATTTTACTGACCATGGAAATGTACTGACACCGTGCGAGCACATGTCAAAATCGATATAATGTATTGTCCATATAGACGCGCATTTATCATGTTTAATGTCAGATTAACAACAATTGAACGCTATTAATACACATTAATGTTTTTAGGGAAATAAAATTCCAAAATATGGTACGTTTTCTGCTTTTGCTTGTCACGTGGTAGGCCTATATTGAAGTTGCGATTATATCTTCAAATAAGTTTCAAATGGATTCCAGCAAGACAAGTGGCCGAGTGGTCTAAGGCGCTATAGGCTCATAGAGCATATCCAAAGCGGCGTGATGCGCCGTGAGTTCGAACCCCGCCTCTGCCAAACTTTAAAAGAATTAAAATTAAATTTGAACTTTTTTTAAATTTCATATTGGGGAAATGTGACTGGGAGAATTTACGTATGGCGTGGAGTGGTGTGGCGCAATGCAGTGCATTCAATCAAACGTTGTCGTCAACCTATTTGATCGTATAGTGCATTTGTTATGTGTGTGAGACGAGCTGTCGCGGTAGATTGCAATAGCTTGTAATCATGCTTTTGTTGAATGAATTTGAGTACTCCGCCATATTTACGGTATGCTACGTCATAATCTAGGTGATTATTTGCATTGAATGTCTTGAATACGCTGGCGAAGTTGTGTAATAATCGGACTAATGCTATAACAGTAGGTGAATACAAGTATTGAATATAGGCCTATCGCGTTGCAAAGCCCAATTCAGTGATCCCAGCGAAGGTGAAAAAAAATCAAATTGTTACTTTTATAAAAAATTTTAATGAAAAAAATTGGCAAAAAACCCAAGAAAACGGCAGTATCGACGAAGTTGAAGCCCCATTCAAATAGGCCTACATGTAGCTAATTTATATACTGTCTGTAATTACAGATTCACGTAAATGCATTATTTTTGTCTTAAATAGGCCTACACGGCTTTTGGCTGAACCACTAGCAGAAGACACCAAATTGATGTTTTATGACCTTTGACATTCTTTTGTGGCGAGTGACATGGTCAGTTCAATTCACGCCGAGTGTCCTTGACAGGTTTGACTCTGCTTCAGTGGTCATGAAAGAATTCAAAAGATAACCTCTGCCCCAACAATCCCAAGCAATTGTCTGAAACTGCTTTTCGGATGATGTATCATAAGAACTCAGTCGTCAAATGATGATAGTCATATAATGACCAAAATATTATTACTGACTACTATATCATTGAAGACTGAGTTCCGCAGTACAAAATCTGAATTTTGATGATTTTTACGATCGTCCGGATGAAAAAATCACTGAATGGGCCGTTAGTTCCCTCCTCTCCTTACCTTGGCAATATGAATCAAAGAAAAAAAAGAAAAAAATAAATAAAACAAGAAAAAAAAAGACAAAGAAAAGAAACAATAAAAGAAAAACAAATATGAAAAGTTCGAACAATATTTGGTTTATAAAATTAATGTGACCGTGATGAGGCTCGAACTCACCACCTTCCGATTTAAAGTTCGAAGCGCTCGTGAACAAAATTCTGATGCCTTACCAAGTGAGCTGTGCTCCTGAGATACGAAATAAAAATAAAATAATGCACTGTATACCTGCTTGTGTCGGTAATTGATTTGCTCATATTCCATAATGGTACAGTGCAACAGAGCAAAAATGCCCATAATTTAAAAGCTATATAATTTATGAACAATATACACCACACATAAAAATACTAATACAAGGGCATTTCAACATAAGAATCCAAACAATTAAGTACCAACATGCACAGCTTTGTCCTTATATCACATTTGGGTTTTTAACAAATGTTATCAAACCTCTACTGTGATTGGCAGCTGCACAAGGCATCTCTTTGATAGCTGATAATGGCCATCCATTCAGCAAGTGGCTACTAACTGACCTTGACAGGCTTGAATGAGCACTGTCATCTGCTACAAAACCATCACACTCTAGGTTTGACAATGGGGTGAAAGACTATTATTATTGATTAGCATGATTAGGCGCGGATTTTAAAAGTACATGTACAGCTCCTATGCGTGTATAGCAAAAAATGGGAATAGAATGTTTGAGTCATGTAACTAAAATACTAAATGCATTCTGCAAATGTGCTCTATCTGACCAATTTATAAAGCATTTCATTAGCTTTAATTTGACACATTGTTTGACATGTTTGGAATTATGGTAAATCATTAAATAAAATATTTATTAATTAATCAATTATGTCAATTAATTAAAAATTTAATGCAAATATGCATATTTTCTCTGACAGAATTGTAGGATTTGACAAGAGCCATTTTTCTTGTAAGTTTGATTCTTATAACATACCGGTATCGTATTGCGTCCCATTATAGTTACAGAAAAAAATACGCGTGCAGGACACACATACGCACACCTACACACCCCCACCCAAAGGATCGTACCGTTTTTCAATCGTATAACACTCTTTGGCGCTAGTAGTAGTAGTAGTAAATTCCAATTTTCTTTGCTTTACCTCACTTGTTCTGCTCAAAATTGAAAGGGGACATATCTGACAGTAAAAGCTTACATTTTATGGAAATTATGTTGAACTATTCATTTAAACAGCACAAAACAGATAAAGCAAAATTACTATACATAGGACTATACATGTATGGTATACCAGGGACTGTTTAAGAATATATCATTAGATTTATGATATTTACTTCGAGGACTGTTATATATCAAAAATGTGAAAAATATCAAATTTTAATAATTTGTCATAAAATTTGTATTATATCATAAATTTCAATGAAATTTATTTGATATCAGAAAGACATTCTTCGTATTCAGAATGCAATTCGATATGTCTGATGTGCTCTCATGTCCCACAAAAATACTATCGAAACGCTCAAAACGCTCATTCCAGATCCCTTAAAGTCATAATGTACGATCTTATAATATGAATTTGGTTAATTTTTTTCAAACCTGATTTTTTAGCATATTTGTAATGTTTACAACTTGCACCTAAATGGAATCAGCCAAATTGCTTGTGTTTGTAGGTAAATAGAGCAAAGTTCGACATAAAGTCATAATCATCCTCCCATAGAACTGCGTGTTAAACGGCCAAAATAACAAGCAGTGTTTCTTTCACTTCACCTTATTATTTCAGCTCAAAATTAACAGAAACCATTCCCGATAATTATTACTAGTATTATTTCAGCATTTTGAGTATATAATGATCGTACATTAAGTCTTTAATTTGGTTAATTTTCTTTGTCTTTTTTTTTCTTTTCTTGTTTTATTTATTTTTCTTTGATTTATATTGCCAGGGTGAGGAGAGGATGGAACTGAAGGAATATTCAGTGATTTTTTTTATTTTTTTTCATCCCGACGATCGTAAAAATCATCAAAATTCAGATTTTGGATACTAGACTGCGGAACTCTGTCTTCAATGATAGTCAGTAATTTTTATATTTTGGACATTACTATGACTATCATTTGAGGACTGAGTTCTTATGATCCGAGGAGCAGTTTCAGACAATTGCTTGGGATTATTGGGGCAGAGGTTATCTTTTGAATTCTTTCATGACCACTGAAGCATAGTCAAACCTGTCAAGGACACTCGGCGTGAATTGAAAGACCATGTCACTCGCCTCAAAAGAATGTCAAAGGTCATAAAACACAAATTTGGTCATTTGGTGTCTTCTGCTATCTAAAGGCCTTATATGGCTGATTTTGTACCTTTCGTCATTGTCATAGATGTGCTAACAAAGCTTGCTAGTGCAGTGGTTCAGCCGAAAGCCGTGTGTCTAAGGCAAAACATAATGCATTTACGTGAGTCTGTAATTTATATACCGGTACTGACAGTATATAAATTAGCTACATGTATTTGAATGGGGCTTCAACTTCGTCAATACTGTCGTTTTCCTGTTTTGTTTTTTTTTTATTTTTTTTTCATTAAAAAATATTATAAACGTAACAATTTGATTGTTTTTCACTTTCGCTGGGATCACTGAATGGGACTTTGTAGCGCGGATTATTCAAAACTTGTTTTTACCTACTGCTATATATATATAGTATTAATCCGATTATTACATAACTTTGCCAGCGTATTCAAGACATAGGTTATGTAAGGGATAAACTGTACATGGGTATAGAGGCCCTGCATGCTTTTATTGATTGGCTCCAAACAAAGGATTTGAAAAGTGTCCTTCACCGTAATCACGGCGCAATAGCCTACAGTCCATTCAATCAAATGTTGTCAGTGTGCGAGACGAACGATGTATAAATCTGGAGGTCACATCATCACTTATCATGCTTATTGTAAAAAGTTTGTCCAATCCATATACTGTGTGTAGGCCTATTGTCAATTTGTTCCCGGGTATTGTCAATGCAATCAAGCAAACAGGTATTATATTTTGAAAAGGCCGCTATAGTATATTCACATGGGTGTCTTGAATGGCCAATCATATGGGACATAATCAAATTGCAGTGACTGCTTCCTTTGTTACCACATGTCAGTCATCTTGTGATTATTGGACCATGTAAACCTGCAAAAAACGAGCCAAAGTGCAGGCCCTATGAAATTGAAATAAAATTCTCTGCCTCATAAACGACATCAAATGTGCCACAATTGTGTATCACGAATCGTAATATATGATGTGCAGTTAATATTCATATTTTCTTTTATAGAGAGGATGCTTCAGTTTTGACAGGAAAAATATTTTCTTGAAAACCCTCTCACTCGGTTATTTCAAAACGGTAACCACGCTTCCCTAGAATGTGCAATAAATTAGCATTAAAATTTTCTTATTCTAACAGCAAGCGTTTCTAAAATGCAGTATGGCGAAATGTGGTGTACATTAGAGCCAGTTTTAACCACCCGTTTATCTTAAATCAGTGGGAGCTGGAAGCCTAACAGATTCACATTTGGGCACATTTGTGTTTATTTGTTGTCATGTTTAACTGTAACACTTTGGGTTGGTAAACCGTTCATTCTTTCTTATGCAAGTTACCTCATTTTACAGGGGGGGGGGGCGGCCAAGATTGGCTGAATTTTGACGTCGTCATTGGTTTTACACGTAAACACAAAAATGTCTCAAATTATTCCAAAACTGTACGTATGTTATTAAGCACTATTTTATCAGTCTAAATCCGTTGAGGTTCGCAAGTGAACCTCATTGTAAGTACTGTTTTTTGAATGTTTTGTATGAATAACGCTTAGCGTGGTATAATGGTAACGGTTCTCGCCTGCGGTGCAAAGGGTCCCGAGATCGAGTCCCGCTCACTCCCGGCTATAATTTTTTTTTCTTCACATTCATTTTGAATCCAAAAATATTTATTTTTATGTGAACATTTATACATTCACTGAGAAATATATTTTGTGCATTTTTTTTCTGTAACTGGGCCTAATAGAGCTAAAAACACAACTCAGCACGGGGCGTCCAATGTCCAGGCAGTGTTGCCGTCATATTGTCTGTTTTGTTTACGATATTGGTTGTTGCCACAGTGAATAATGTAGTCCACCGTCGTCTGTCATTTTAATTAAAATTGATGAAAAAATACCATTGATTATATATCCATTGATAATATTATATATTTTTACTTATTTCTTTACTCTAAACCAATGAATAAAGGTCTATCAAAGGATAGCCTATTTAAAATAGAGCATGGATACCATGCTGCCTGGTCAGGAAACGTTTCCCGGACAGGCAGTAGGACCTTTTGTCCAGTTGTGACCAAAATATATAATTTTTATATACATGGTAAATTCTTTGAAAAATGATTTCTGCATCATGGAAAGTATGTAAATTTATTGTGATGAATGTTCGAATCAAAAAAGTCAATCGCAATATTTTTCTGTAACCCGGTTCTACGACTTATGGATCTTGACCTCTTGAAATTCATATATTTCAAAGTATTTATAAAATGCATGGTTTTAGTGATTTTGAGCATTTAGGCCAAAAATGAACCCCTTTTTAAAACAATTTTTAGCCAGTTCTTGCATTGCAAAAGTTTGTTTTGCACTTTATATAATTGCTATACAAGACTTCTTCAATTTACTTTAATTCAAAGTGAAGACTGTTTACATTTTTGTTAATTTTAATGGAAAATTTGTTCACCCAAAATGAAATTTACTTAAAAATGAATATAACTGGCCGTTGCCTTGGAAATTGTCATCTCCTTAAATTATTCTAAAAGCTTACAATTAAAGAAGCCTTGTATATCAATCAAATGAAGTATAATATCAACTTTTGCAACATTTGGAAAGGTTTCTGACCAAAAACGATTCTATTATAAACCATCATGCGCACAGTTTCCACCTCGATACACCTAAGCACACATTTGCGTCCCAAGAGCTTCCAAGCAGAGTACAACAAAAAACAGTGAATGTCTCCACCACAGTCTTGATCACACTACACGGTTGAGTGCATAAAATGTAGGAGCTGTGAAGCTTCTAGCTAAAAATGGGCCTCTTTGATTGGTTTTTGTCGAAACCTCATTAGTGTTCCCTTTATCAAACGAACATATAAATATCAAACGAAAACTAACACTTCCCCCTAAAAACACTTTTCGTTACTAGGTCAACAGATAACACAATTCAATGTCGCAAGGCGAATGTGGAAAATCTGTTGAAAACTACACATCCAAGCACATTTTTTGAACAAAATGTAGGTTTAAAAGTCAAAACCTCAAGTGTTCCTTACAATGTTTTTTAAATTTTATGTCATTAAATGAAAAAGCAAACTTATATTGGCCATATACTAGAGTCACTAGAATGAGCAATGGCCAATTCTGTTTAAATTGCAAATCTTGTGCAAAAAGTTACTATTTTCGCCTGTTTTGTCATACGATTGTATATTCAATGAACTATGACTTTTAAAAAAGAGCGCTTACAAAATGATATGTATAAGAAATTGCTTAAAATGAAGAAAAATTCTAAATTTTTGGCCGAAATGCCACAAATCACTAAAAAAATACATTTGATGCTTACTTATGAATCATGAGTTCATAAGTCAGAAATCTTAGATCACAGAAAAATTGTATGATTGACTTTCATGATTCAAACATATGCCTTAATAAACTGATATATTTTCATGGCTTTAAATCATTTTTCAAAACACATTCCAGGTTATTCTTACCCAGATATTTGATCCATCCGCGATATCCTAACAGTGAAATAAACAAATAAGACATAGTTTTGTTCATTAGTAATGAAGTAACAAATTATTTTGGCTTGATGTGACACACGGTTGTTTGATGGCATGTAAAACTGAGTCAATTTTAAGAAAAGTTGAACAATGATGGCGCTATTTATCTTAAATCTTGTTTGCATCTTTATAAGGGGTATACACTTGTATAATGGTATTAGAACATCAGAAAAAGACTTACAAATGGCAAGGAAATTTTTTTATCTTTAAAAATTTTTTTTATCATGGAATGTAAAGAATCAGTCATATTATTTGGCAAATTTAAATTCAAATATATGTAAACAGCGCCCTCAATTTTCTCACAAATGTACAGTTTATAGAATAAAAATTACCACAAAAAAGCATAAAAAGATGAATAATTTGATACAGAAATGAAAATCTTTGTTTAAAATAGGTAAAGAATATATACTTATTTGTGTGATAACTGTTGGTATTATCCAGGTCTATAATTGAACATTATATAACATTTTATTAGAAATATTAATAAACGATCAAATCAAACAACCGTGGACAATAGTGAATTTTAAGATGCCTGTCACCAAGCATACAACAACCACAAATCGCTTTTATATAGCACCGTAACATGAGCAAACACGACCTCGACGCTTAACAAAAATATATCTTAAACTAGTTACACCTGAGATATGGAAAACTATTCTTTTATTTAAATGCTTTTGCAAGCGGAACAAGACCATTTAAAAAAATCAAAATCAGAGAATGTTTCATTTTTGTCCACCTGTGGAGTCCAAATTTTGACATTTGACCTTTCCCCATATAACTTAGGAAATGTACATCGGAGGCAAGTCAAATTATACTTTTTCTGAATCCTTTGGCATCATTGGCATGGTTATTTAGTAGCAAGCAAGATTTGACCAAATCTGAAATTTCACCCCTGCATAAGCGGCCATTTTGGATTGATGCATATTATGCATTGTTTCACAACTTGGATTTTTGGGGACTTTTACTATGTTTTTGTATGATCTTTTGGAAGATGGAGAAGGACGCATGCGAAATGGATTCTGTTGTAATTAGTGCTGGGTAATTGTTTTAACTTGAACTAGCCTACAACGATATGGCCCTGACCCTTAAACTATACTACTTTCTTGTCAGAAATAATGGAACAAATTACGAAAATTCAAGTGTTACATCCGTCTTTAAGATCGATATCGCTCATTATCATGATTATTGCATAGTGAGCTCCGAATGTCCCTTTAGTAATCGTTGCGAGCCTGCTGTGGGTGAAATGTTATGCATTTGATACATACCATACTTTCTGTGAATATCGGCTGATGATCTTCTTCATTCTGGAATAGAAAGGAAAGCACATGTGTCTATTGCTAGTAAAATCACATGAAAATAAAGACATAGAACATTTAAAAGTAACGAAAGATAGCATAGAAATCTGCATACACTTATAATAGCTAATTAAAGCTACGCATCCATGTATATCACTACAACGTTATAAATAAATTATATATAGGTCTATGTTTAAAATACAGACCGTAGCCAATTATACCCTTTAGTTCTGATTAAAGACCTTGTTTGTTGAAATCGGTTGAGAATTAAAGAAACGGTGATCGAAAACTTAAAGGTCCGGTCTATTCCAAAAACAAGTTTTATCTCTATTCGAAGAGAATAATTATTACATTACAAGTTGCCACTCGTTGCAATTTTTTATGCGTATTTCTCCTGAAAAAGGAGACATTGTGTGGGTAAAGTTCAGCCTCGTACGTGTTCTTCCCCCGTTTGAAGCGTTTGGCCGATGACGTAGGTAAATGAAGCGAACACTATATCACGTTCTCATTTATACTTTGTTTGAAACTATGTACAAGTTTGACATTAGCAACAATAAGTTGTACTATTATTTACCATAACAATGCTGCATAACAATATGCAAACTATTGTTTTCATGTCGGGAACAAAGCCTACCCAGTATTGTTACTATGCGTTTGCTTTGTAATATTTCATCCAACTGATATCGCACAGGGAAATCAGATACATGAGTTTGTGGACGTTTATAATTATGCTAGTCTCAGATGATCACGATGCAATTATTCTAAGCTCAAGTTATTTATTTTTAGGCCTAATATTTCTCATGATATTGATATACATATGAATTGTAATATCACAATTTACTAATATATAAAAAAGAAACGGCTGATTTTATCCATGTTTAAAAACCATTAAATTTGTAATACTTAATTTAGAGGTTTTTTTTTCTGTGAACAACAACAGTATACGTTCTGTCCATTGAGAGCGTTTATAGTCCCCTTTCTCAAAGCGGGCACATCTCATTTCATGACGTCACCTTTTTTCTAGGCCAAATCTGTCTCGTTCGAAGGAACTCACCGCTTAAGTTGGTTTTTGCGGAATATCAATTTTAAACGTCTTATTTTCTCAAAAAAGGAGTAATTTTCATTGTCCTTATAATATTAGCTTGCCAATGATATGATGTTGTTTTTGCAATAGACCTGCCCTTTAAGGAATGAAATCAAAGTCAGCACGGCACTAGTTCTCCTGTTCGAGAATGCTTTGTGCAAAAAGCAATAGGACACCCCACGAGTGGACACCTTCATGCTACACAACTGAGAGAAAGTTCGTCCAATATAATATGTATAATTATTAATGAACCTGGCCATTTATATCCATAATAAACGCCTATAGACGAATCCAACGAGCCAAGTGATGGTCAAAATTGAGTCGGCCATGCCTGTGTCCCCGGCGCACAAAAGCCCCGCCAAGGACGCATCATTTCATATTTTAGGTAGTACATACCCGACGGGGACCCAGCTATGGGTGCCATTGAGGTGTAGGAATGCGTGAAATGAGATTCGTCTATACAGGTATTACGCCAGTGACCACTCACCTTTGTTAAAACCATGCAATTTAAATGAGGCTCATGAATAAGTAAATACTGTTGGGCAATGCTCGTGCGTTTTATATGTATAGTTTGGCTATGAATTATATCCTAACTCATAAAATATTGAGAAATTTATAGATGATCATTATTGTATAACAATAAATAAAAAAGACACAGAGTATTTCTCTTTTTTTTTTTTTTTTTCGTGACTCACCCAAGAATGATTTGGTGATATGTCGATGTTGTAGTAATGTTTCACCAACCTTGATTACAAATATGTGACCCGTTTTGACAAAACCAGGAACAAGTCGCATTTTGACATTTCTTGATTTGAATAAAAATGTAAGCACTAGACAATAAGCTTTAAAATGATACCAAAATTATATAGCATCAATGTATAAATCAGTACCACATCAATACTTTTCAAGATATGGGTAATTTTGTAATTAATGATAGGCCTACTTGGATATTTTTGCAAAATTGCAATTGTGAGCCTACAACGATATGGCCCTGACCCTTAAACTATACTACTTTCTTGTCAGAAATAATGGAACAAATTACGAAAATTCAAGTGTTACATCCGTCTTTAAGATCGATATCGCTCATTATCATGATTATTGCATAGTGAGCTCCGAATGTCCCTTTAGTAATCGTTGCGAGCCTGCTGTGGGTGAAATGTTATGCATTTGATACATACCATACTTTCTGTGAATATCGGCTGATGATCTTCTTCATTCTGGAATAGAAAGGAAAGCACATGTGTCTATTGCTAGTAAAATCACATGAAAATAAAGACATAGAACATTTAAAAGTAACGAAAGATAGCATAGAAATCTGCATACACTTATAATAGCTAATTAAAGCTACGCATCCATGTATATCACTACAACGTTATAAATAAATTATATATAGGTCTATGTTTAAAATACAGACCGTAGCCAATTATACCCTTTAGTTCTGATTAAAGACCTTGTTTGTTGAAATCGGTTGAGAATTAAAGAAACGGTGATCGAAAACTTAAAGGTCCGGTCTATTCCAAAAACAAGTTTTATCTCTATTCGAAGAGAATAATTATTACATTACAAGTTGCCACTCGTTGCAATTTTTTATGCGTATTTCTCCTGAAAAAGGAGACATTGTGTGGGTAAAGTTCAGCCTCGTACGTGTTCTTCCCCCGTTTGAAGCGTGTGTTCTTCCCCCGTTTGGCCGATGACGTAGGTAAATGAAGCGAACACTATATCACGTTCTCATTTATACTTTGTTTGAAACTATGTACAAGTTTGACATTAGCAACAATAAGTTGTACTATTATTTACCATAACAATGCTGCATAACAATATGCAAACTATTGTTTTCATGTCGGGAACAAAGCCTACCCAGTATTGTTACTATGCGTTTGCTTTGTAATATTTCATCCAACTGATATCGCACAGGGAAATCAGATACATGAGTTTGTGGACGTTTATAATTATGCTAGTCTCAGATGATCACGATGCAATTATTCTAAGCTCAAGTTATTTATTTTTAGGCCTAATATTTCTCATGATATTGATATACATATGAATTGTAATATCACAATTTACTAATATATAAAAAAGAAACGGCTGATTTTATCCATGTTTAAAAACCATTAAATTTGTAATACTTAATTTAGAGGTTTTTTTTTCTGTGAACAACAACAGTATACAATCAATCAATCAATCAATCAATCTTTATTTCATTCAAAATACAACAATACAATAACAGCAAAACAACACATTTGAATGAGGAGATGCTCAGAAGGCCAAAAAGGCCTGAACAAGCACCCCCTTAACCTTAGCCTAAGTTTCTTAATTTGTCTAATAAAATACAATTTCATACATACAAACACCCCCACCCTCTTTCATACATTCATGTAGAACGAACTAAGCAGGAAAAAAATGATGAATAAAGAACATGCAGAATATAAATTAGGATTTCATAACATTTGCTCACGTACGTATATCGCACAAGAAAGCTGACATTTTGTGAATATAGTATAAATGCTAAGAGATCAGTTAATTTTAATCGATTTTTTTTGTTTTAAAAGGAGAAAAATAAAATAAGTAAATCCAAACTAAGAGGTATTAAGTGTACATTTCTATAAGGTTTGTTTTAATTTGGGATCTAAAGAGTTTTACTGATGTAGCCGTTTTGGCGCATCTGTCAATCGAATGCCATTTTCTTGGCCCGGCGGTTCTTATTGTTTTGTTAGCAAACTCTGTTTTTGTAAGACAGATCTTGTAATCTTCAGCGTTTCTTGTGTGATACCTGAGGTGATTCCTCTGCTCAACAAAATAACTATTGAAGGCCTTTGGTAACTGATTGGTATTATACTTGTACATAAAAGTGCTTAGTTCGAGATCATAACTATCATAAACATTAAGCAAATTGTAATTCTTGAAAATAGGGGCTGAGTGACTTAAAAAGTGACTATTCGATATCATTCTAAGGGCTTTTTTTTTTTTTTTTTGAAAATCTTTTCCAAATATTTTTGACAAGTATTTCCCCATGCTAAGATACCATAGTTTATGTAAGGAAGTATTAAAGTACAATATAGTGAATACATTATTCGCTCGGGGACAAAATGTTTCAGTTGGTTTATTACACCAACACCTCTAGATATATTCTTTGAGATGTTGGTAATATGAAATTTCCAAGTTAAATTCTCATCAATTGTCACTCCAAGAAATTTGGTCTTATTCAACCTTTCCAGGATTACATTATCTAGTATAATATTTTTAGTAACATTGTACAATACGTGTGATGTTTTGTGATTTGTACCAAGCACCATATAATTAGTCTTGCTTGCATTCACTGATAGCTTATTAGCCTTAAACCAATTATTTACTTCTTTTAATTCATTGTTGATAAGATCGTATTTGGACACAATGTCCTTATGTGAATAAGTTATAGTAGTATCATCGGCAAACAAGACAAATTTTAGAATGGTGGAAGTATTTATGATATCATTAACATACAAAATGAACAATAATGGGCCTAGGATGGAGCCTTGAGGTACTCCACATATTATATCTTTATGTTCAGATTTACAAGAATTGTAATACACATACTGTTTTCTATTATGTAGGTAATCTTTAAACCATTTTAAAACGTTTCCTCTAAAACCATAATGTTCCAGTTTATGTAATAAAATACTATGGTCGATAGTGTCAAAGGCTTTTGACAAATCTAAGAAAATCCCAACAGTTGTCTCATTGTTTTCGACAGCATTACTAATTTTGTCAATAAATTCCAAGATAGCCATATAGGTAGAATGTTTAGATCTAAAGCCAAATTGCTTATCATTTAGAATTTCATATTTATCAATGTAATGTATGCATCTGTTGAACACAAGCCTTTCAAGTATTTTTGAAAAGCATGGCAGAACAGAAACTGGACGATAGTTTGAGAAAACTTCTGGATTTTCTTTCTTATAAATGGGAATTACCTTTGCGATCTTTAACTCATTTGGTACTACACCAGCAGTAATAGACAGGTTGAATATAATAGTTAATGGAATCGATATTTCCTTTGCAATCCTTTTTACCACGTAATTACCAATAGTATCGTGACCAGCACTCTTGTTTTGATTAAATTTATGTATTATTTTATAACGTCTTCATCAACAATTGGTTTCATGTACATGCTACTGCTTAATGGGCTCTTTAAATAATCATAGTACTTCTTGCCATTTGTTGTAATCTTGGAAGCTAATTTAGGTCCGATGTTAACAAAATATTTATTAAATTCATTTGAAATTTTCTGGGGATCTGACACCGTTTCGCCTTCATCATTTTTGAATTTAGCTTGCATATTTCTTTTGTTGTTACGTCCAATAATACTATTTATTGTTTTCCATGTTTTTTGTAGATTGTGTTTAACAGATTCAAATTTCTTTTTATAATACTCTCTTTTTGATTTTCGTATTAACGTGTTTAACTTATTTCTATATGTTTTGAATGACTCAAGCGTTTCATCACATGGCTTTTGTATATACCTCTTATACATCTTATTCTTAGTTTTTATACTTTTGAGAAGACCTCTACTTATCCAAGGAAATTTTGGTTCTTTTTTATTATTACTCTTGTGTTTTGTCAAAGGCACACATTCATCATATACATTATTGAAAATACGTATAAACTTATTGTAACTATCATTTACATCTTCATTATCCAGTTCTGTCCATTGAGAGCATTTATAGTCCCTTTTCTCAAAGCGGGCACATCTCATTTCATGACGTCACCTTTTTTCTAGGCCAAATCTGTCTCGTTCGAAGGAACTCACCGCTTAAGTTGGTTTTTGCGGAATATCACTTTTAAACGTCTTATTTTCTCAAAAAAGGAGTCATTTTCATTGTCCTTATAATATTAGCTTGCCAATGATATGATGTTGTTTTTGCAATAGACCTGCCCTTTAAGGAATGAAATCAAAGTCAGCACGGCACTAGTTCTCCTGTTCGAGAATGCTTTGTGCAAAAAGCAATAGGACACCCCCACGAGTGGACACCTTCATGCTACACAACTGAGAGAAAGTTCGTCCAATATAATATGTATAATTATTAATGAACCTGGCCATTTATATCCATAATAAACGCCTATAGACGAATCCAACGAGCCAAGTGATGGTCAAAATTGAGTCGGCCATGCCTGTGTCCCCGGCGCACAAAATCCCCGCCAAGGACGCATCATTTCATATTTTAGGTAGTACATACCCGACGGGGACCCAGCTATGGGTGCCATTGAGGTGTAGGAATGCGTGAAATGAGATTCGTCTATACAGGTATTACGCCAGTGACCACTCACCTTTGTTAAAACCATGCAATTTAAATGAGGCTCATGAATAAGTAAATACTGTTGGGCAATGCTCGTGCGTTTTATATGTATAGTTTGGCTATGAATTATATCCTAACTCATAAAATATTGAGAAATTTATAGATGATCATTATTGTATAACAATAAATAAAAAAGACACAGAGTATTTCTCTTTTTTTTCCAAAAAATTCGTGACTCACCCAAGAATGATTTGGTGATATGTCGATGTTGTAGTAATGTTTCACCAACCTTGATTACAAATATGTGACCCGTTTTGACAAAACCAGGAACAAGTCGCATTTTTGACATTTCTTGATTTGAATAAAAATGTAAGCACTAGACAATAAGCTTTAAAATGATACCAAAATTATATAGCATCAATGTATAAATCAGTACCACATCAATACTTTTCAAGATATGGGTAATTTTGTAATTAATGATAGGCCTATATTTTTGCAAAATTGCAATTGTGAGTAATGGGCCAATTAGTTTCCTGTCTTACACAGGATTGAATAGGGATTATCATAGTTCATTTGTTCATTATTGATTAAATAAACCTCGTTTTAATAAGTACTTTCAAGGATTTCAAAGTCCACATAGTCACACACACAGTGTCAACACCCTATATTATAAATATTTTTCCATACAGCTCCATACTCCGTTGGTGAGCGACGGGCGATTGGTATTTCGCCGAACGCAAGAAAAGGAGTCCTATCTGATTGGCTCGTTCTAGGGCGGCAAGAACCAGGAGGAGCTTACGATACACTGAGAACTTTACAGTGTTGTGAGTAAGACATAAAAACTGGTTGGAATCAGCAATTTTCTCTGGTTATTTTCTCAGAACCATGACAATGAAGAGAGGTAGTAATCTGATATTATCATGTACAGATCAGAGGTGGGTGGACAGGATATGAAGACACATGAATAAAAAAAAAAATCGAGAAGCAAAAAACAAAACAAAAACAAAAACAAAAAAAAAAAGGGAAAAAAGGAAAAAATAGAAAAAAACCCCACACCATCCCAGAGCCCAGAAGCCTCGAACCGAGGCTAGGTCAATAATAGAGAATTGCTTATTTATGTTCACCCAGATGTGTGTGACACACAGTACATTATGGGTTTGATTAATGTGGGAGAGCCAGGCTCCCAGTCGAAACTTGGGAGGGGGAACTGCCCCTGCCCACCACCCAGGTTGCGCCGCCTCTAGCTGCATGGCGCTGGATATTTTAAAGGTTGCTTCTTTCTTGATGTAAGGATTCCAAACTTTAAAGCTATAATTATATCATTGTTATTTTAATTTGGAAAAGGGAAATACTTACATTATCATAACTATTGCTTCTTTCTTTCTCTAGTAAGCGTCTTCTCTCACCACTTGCCATACCGATAAAGCTTTATTCTATGAATTTATGCAAAACATATATAAACCATCAAATGACGTCATGTTATGTTATTTTAGAAAAGGTTTTGACGATAATGTGTTTGTTTGTCCGAGTTGTAAACTCAAGTCGTGTGACTTGGACGACTCGAGTCACCATTTTTGCGACTTGTGACTTGACTTACAAAAGTGCAAAATTACTAGACTTACTTGTCACTTAGACCAACGCAAGTCTGAGGTTGCATTCCAGTAAAATGAAATTCATGGATGTACATAGAATACTCGGGGAGCTAGGACCACTTGCTGTAAACCCCCCACAGGACCAAACCAAACCAACCTTTTTTAGGTTCCTGAGATGACCCCAAAACATAATCAGGATGTTCCCAAAAATATAAACTGGCCCCAAAGGGGGTAAAGGTCATCGAACTTTGCATAGGGTCAAAATTTTAAACTTGCTCAAATTGTTAAAAACCATTCCAATGTATTCCCCTAGTCACAAGGATTCAGAAAATGTATAGTTTGACCTAGCTAGGACGTATCGTTCTTGAGTTATAACCAAAAGGTCAAAGGTCACATTTTTGCCTCTATAGGGTCGAAAACAACAAAGTGCTCGATTTTGCCAAAAGAGGTGTCAAATTGTTCGTTTTGGTTAAACAAATCAAATAAGGATAGGATTGTAATATCTTGGATGCTTCGTTACCTAGGTAACACAGCAAAATAGGTCAAGTAGGCACTAACATTGAGGCCTATTGACCTTGACCTATTTTGCTGTGTTACCTAAGTAACGAAACATCCAAGATGGTGCAATCCTATTCTTATTTGATTTGTTTCATCAAAACGAACATTTTGACACCTCTTTAGGCAAAATCGGAACCCTTTGATGTTTTCGACCCCCCTAGAGGCAAATGTGACCTTTGACCTTTTGGTTATAACTCAAGAACGGTACATCCTAGATATGTCAAACTATACATTTTCTGAATCCTTGTGACTAATGGAATACATTGGAATGGGTTTCAACACAATTTGAGCAAGTTTAAAATTTTGACCCTATGCAAAGTTCGATGACCTTTTACCCCCCTTGGGGCCAGTTTATATTTTTGGGAACATCCTGATTATGTTTTGGGGTCATCTCAGAACCTAAAAAATTGGTTTGGTTTGGTCCTGTGGGGGGTGCACAGAAAGTGGTCCTAGCTCCCCGAGTAGAATTTATATTAGTACAATAATGAATACCTGAGTGGAAGAAGGGCCCAACTCCATTTTTTTTTACAAAAATGAGTTAGACCTAGCATTTTATTGCCAGCATATTGTGCTTCCTTGTGTGTGAAAGATGAGCCAAAATCCACTCTCTAAATAGTCTTCCACTTACACTTAATCATGGTTTTCATGGAAGAAAGGCCCAACTCCGTGGAGTTGGGCCCTTCTTCCACAAATATTGGATTAAAGAGGAATTTTGTTCATCCATGAAATTTGCTTTTCACTGGAATAAACTTTCTTGCGAACATAATTATTACATGCTTCTACTTGTACAATTAATGGATAATTACCGAATTTCTGTAGCTATTTATAACACATCTGCTTACAAAACTGGCACTTGCAGTATATTAGTGGAAGAAGGGCCCAACTCCAGCTCATATTAAGACCTGTACCGTTGCCATGTAAACATCATCTATAATTTCGAATGTATGTAATATTGTATGTTCATGTATTAAAGGTCCCCTGAAGATGAAAAAATTCTGCATATAAAACTTTTCCAAAGATTAAGTTTTTTCTTAATATCTCAAAAACAGTTTTGATGGAGTTGGGCCCTTCTTCCACTCATGTATTCAATTACATGTATGAATTATCCGCTGGCGGGCCTCCTGTTCGGCACAGAAGTAAGTAAGTAAATAAATAAATAAATAAATAAATAAATAAATAAATAAATAAATAAATAAATAAATAAATAAATAAATAAATAAATAAATAAATAAATAAATAAATAAATAAATAAATAAATAAATAAATAAATAAATAAATAAATAAATAAATAAATAAATAAATAAATAAATAGCGATCTCAATCAGCAACTCGGGTTCGGGCGTGAGAAGGAAAAGTGTGTCGAGTTGCGAACTCGGAGTTCCGAACTGAATAAAAATGCACTATATAGTCACATATCATATTATTCCTCAAGAATTCCTGCTTTCACACTGATATGAACGGACAGCTTGTAATTATAGTTTGGTTAAGGGATCTAAAATGAGCGTTTATTGCGTTTCGACAGTATTTTTGTGGGACATGAGAGCACCTCAGACCTATCGAATTGCATTCTGAATACGAAGCATGTCTTTCTGATATCAAATAATTTTCATTTTTGAAAATCACAATATAATACAAATTTTATGACAAATTATAAAAATTTGATATTTTTCAAATTTTGATATATAACAGTACTCGAAGTAAATTATATAAATCTAATGACATATTCTTAAAGTGTATGTAGCAGGAGGAAAAGCCGACGGTCAATTGAAAATTTTGACCTTTCATATTGAAGATATGGATTTTTTCCCAAAAAGACCTAATTTTTTTTGGTGTTTTGGGAAAAAAATCCATATCTTCAATACGAAAGGTCAAAATTTTCAATTGATCGTCGGCTTTTCATCCCACCTACATACACTTTAAGTATAAATCATCAGATTTATAAAGTTTACTTCAAGTACTGTTAAATATCAAAATATCAATTTTAATGATTTGCCATAAAATGTGTATTAAATTGCGAATTTCAAAAATCAAAATTATTTGATATCAGAATGACATTCTTCGTATTCAGAATGCAATTCGATATCTCTGATGTGCTCTTATGTCCCACAATAAATACTGTCCAAACGTTCATACCCCAGCCCTTAACTGCAGAAGCCAAAATAGCTATAAATGGGCTAGTCAAATTAAGAAAACTAAGCGGTTTAGCTCGCAACTTATTGCAACAGAACCCACTTAATAAGCATTACATTCAGAAAAACATAATATCACAACAAAAGTCCCCGAAAATCCAAAAAGTGGAACAGTGCTTAATTTACATAAATACGAAATGGCCGCTTATGCAGGGGGTGAAATTTCAAAGTTGGTCAAATCTGTTTAAAAAAACCCCGTACCAATGTATTGCTCTCATCATAAGGATTCAGAAGAGGTATAGTTTGACGTATCTCGGACAATTTTAATCCAACTGGTCTCAAATGATTTCTTTGGCAAAAATAAATCAAATAGAGAAAGGTTGCATTGTTTTACCGTAACGTCACAAAATAGGTCACGGTCAACAGGGTTCAATGGATTTTTTGCTGTGTTACCAACGTAACAAACCATCAGAGATTTGGCAAACTATTCCTTTTTAAAATGTTTTTGCAAGTGGAGTAATCTGAGACCTTTTTTAAAAAATCATAATCAGATAATTTTTTAATTTTTGCCCATGTGGAATCCAAATTTTGACATTTGACCTTCCCCTATAAATCAAGAACTGTACATCGGAGATATGTCAAACTATACTTTTTCTGAATCCTTATGACGAGAGGAATACATTGGTATGTTTTTTTTAAATTAAGATTTGACCAATTTTGAAATTTCACAGCTGCATAACCGGCCATTTTGGATTTATGCAAATTAGGCACTGTTCCACTGCTGGGATTTTCAGGGACTTTTGATATATATGCTTCTCTGAAATGAATGGTGATTTGAATAGATTTCTTGCAATTAGTGTTGGGCGATTTCGTACTTTGACTAGCCTATAAGCTGGTCTAGAACATCCTTAAAGTCATAATGTTCTACCTGTATCAGTATAATCATTTTGCCTTTCCTTGCGCAGTCTCGCAAACTTTGTTACAATATGTTCTTTCAGTTTGTAATATAGGAGATGCTGCAGTGTAGCCTGCTAGATAGACCCATCTAGGATGTTGTTGTTGGCAAGTCAAGTGATTTTGCTTGTTATTTGTGACCAGCTCCAACAAAACCCGAAACAAGTCGCCAGATATGTTTTCGAGTTATAGGCCTTTAAAGATGACATCAATTTCATGAGTGAGAGATATATAAAATTTCGCTTACCTTTGGCTCTCAAGAAGTAATACAAAATTCTGTTAATCTACAAAACAAAACCAGGAATCTTAATCTCCGACTACCGTAACACGAATGTTCCACCCATTTAATGGTATGAGATGTGTAATCATCGATGAACCCAGATAAAAAGCAAAACAAAACAAACAAGCAAAAAAAAAACCCACTAAATAAATAAGGAGGCAAAGAGCACTGATAGACATGTTTTGTTCGTCCGTTTGGCGCTTTGTTTATCTTATTTGCTGGGAAGAGGCCAAAATACGCAGTGCATAATGGGTTAATATTGACATCCAAAGCAAGCGTAATACGAATACAACACAGGAACATAATCATTATGTGTGTCAATATAATGATGTTGCACGCGAATGCATACTAAAACAGCAATTTTACAGACCGCTACAGACTACGAGTAGGCCTATTCGATGAATAGAATATTTGATGTAACATATCGACGTTATTAAATCTATTCCAATTCTATTTTCAGTAATGTTTAAGTACAAACGAAAGGTTGATGACGTAAAATCGATAATATGTTACGTAGAATATCTGGTACAAATATATTATCGATTTTACGTCATTAAATATCCGTTAGAACATTACTAGAAATAGAAAGAAAGTAGATTAAATAACATAGATATGTGACCATCCAGCACAACTGAGCCCTGAAGTCGCCAATCATCATTTTTGAGAGATTCAACCAAAATATTCTGCTTGAAATTAGCTTTAAAATGATGTATATCATATCTATAGTACTTGACATTTAAGTAGTGAAAAATCAATAAAACAGTCAATAAATCCTTTGTTTCCTATTGTAGGCCTATATTGTTAAGTTCAATGGAGCATATCTCAATAGTGGCACTGGAGACATCCGGGCTCAGTTGTGGTGGATGGTCACATATGTTACATTGAATATTCTACAAGGTCTGTAGGGTCCTTCAACGTGGCAGATCCATTTTCTATCTATTGATCACACGGAATCCCTCATGGAGCTGTTTTCAACATTTTTAATATCACACTCACGTTAAAATCTAATGGCGTTTAGAGAGTGACGATGACCGTATTTGCCTGAAGCCCTAAACCTAACCCGTAAACCGTAAACCCGTAAATCTACTATTAGAGCGGCAATGTCCAGTCTGGCTGGAGTCAACCGCTGGCGGCGCATCGTATTGTGAATCGCGAGAATTATATGGCGATTTTCTTTTTTGGGCGCCCGCAACGGCGGGGGCACCTTATTGGCATGACTTTGTGAAAAGCTTCTAATTTCACTCTTGCTAGATTTACTTTGCAATCGTTTTGCTTAAAGTATGCGCAGTTCAGAAATAAAACCACAATTTGCTTGGATTTGATTTATTATTGTTTTCTGATATGCACGGGATAAAATCTTGTGCGTATATTCTTTGTTAAAAATACAAAATTAATGGACTTACAAAAACACCAAATAAACCGAGACCTTTGTATGCCCTAACCCAGTTTATACCGCCTCTTAGAACCCGATAGACGGTGAACAACACTATGGACCACAATAGACTAATCTCAATGGCATAGTCCAATAACCTCAATTAAACAATCATAGTGCAAAATTTGCAGAGTATGAGTTTTTGTACCCAAAGTTTCAAAGTCATTCAATGAATGTACAAATGTATTGGGGTTAAAGAACCGTGAGCTGATAGATGCGCATGTTGTGGATCCCAGTGCAAGTTGACCATAAGGCCAAAAAAAGTGTTTGTTTGCCCAGACATGGGGTAGGAAGGAGTGGGTCGGTAGGTCGATTGGGGTGTGTGTGTTAGGTCTGTACACGTGTTGCAGCAAGTGGGGCAATACGACATTCAGCCTAACATTTTGTACTTGTGTCAAACTTTAATGTATTTCAACCTCATACCATATTCGCTGTCTTAGTTTACGTTATTAGGCCTAACCATTGGTTACTGATTCACGCCTGGGCTCATACACCTGTTCCGATTTTTGATATGGCATAGGCTTTGTGTTGTGATCATTTCGATCAGTGGTTCATAACAAAGATAGCGTGATCCAGTTGACCTAGCAACGGTCATATTATAACGTGCACTACGACAGCGAATTGGCAACAACATCTTGATAAAGATTCAGTGTATTAAATAAATTCATGCTCGTTGCAGGGTGACGGGCAGTCACGGGCTGCAAGCCTGCAAGCCTGTAGTACAAAATCTCAGATCATGCTTGGTTCTCTATTATATTGATGTACAATATTGTTGGGGAGAGCTAAATGGGAACAATGAAAGCTTTGTGTCTAATTGCCAGGAATATTAAAGTGTCATTTGGCATTTTTATAAGGAAAAAAACATCATTTTCAGGGCCGTCGCTAGACCATTTTCTCAGGGGGGGGGGTGTCGAGAAATACATTTTCCTGGTATGGCCTGATTTACCTTTTGCGGGCACCTGCGCAACATGCCACCCCTGGCTCCTCGGATAGAAGACACCCCTCCCCCACAACTGTAACACAAATTTTTTCACTCCCCGTAATTCCTTTACCGGAAAACTAAGGAACAAAACTTTGATAAATTGTGCGCGTAGCGCGCGAATATTTGCTATTTTAATGCTAAATTGTCCCGCTGACCTGCTACTAAAAGAACATTGCTGGGTCTAATGCGCGCGATAGCGCGCGAAAAAATTGCAATTTAAATGCTAAAATGAACGCAACGCTGACAATTGTGTCCTAAAATCGTGCTAAACGAAGATGGATAGGCCTTTACAATTTTGGATAATTTTAGTCCCGGGATTTTAACCCAGCTCATGAGCTTTATGCTTAACTTATTAGACCTGTATGCCCTACTAGTAGCGCTCATATTTATAATTTACATAATATAAAGGATGGATTATTATAACTGTCATTTTTGAGACTTCGTGATTGTATTCAAGTTTGAGACTACAGGGTGTCCCCCAAAAAAGAGGCCCCTCATTGCGCCCTCTTTTTCTCCTATTCTAGAAACGTTTATGTTGGTATGTAAAGAAGCCCTTACCCGTTAGCTTTAATAAACCGAAACAATTATTTCAATCGGCTCATAATTATTGAAGATAGGCCTATGCCTTTTTAAAGAAATGTATCCGTTTTCACTCTTGGCTACTTCAAGGATTGAAAAGTGCATATACCATGCATGAATATAACACATTCCTCAGTGATAACTTTATAAAATAACAACTTTATTTTAGGGAATGGGCTTTATCGGTTGGGATGGAACTTCTTTTTTCTCGTTTATTTTAGGCCTTTTTGTTTTATTATGTTTCTTACTTTCTTATACATTGCACAAAACTAAGTCCATTATCTATACTCTATAGTTAATTGAATGTTAGCTAATGTTTATTGACTCTTGTAATAACCCATGTGTAGGCCTATAAACCTGTATAATATTGGTGTTCATACATATCCCTGACTCTGACAAGAGCAAGCTGTGTAATTATTTTGTTTAGGCTACTTGTGATAAGATACAATTTTCTTCGTAGTTATAGCCAAATTTGTTTCCTAGTACATGTAGTAGGTGACTTAATAAAAATTCCTTTAAAAAGGAATGGGCGCCCAATGTGAGCTTGGTCGTGATGTGGTAAATTTCACGGTGTTTAGATTTGGTATTATTATCTCTTACAAACCCGGTGACACCTCATTATAGAAATCAAACGAAATGCAAAACGAGATCCTGTAGGTGGCTCCCGAGGTGGCTTAAAAAACTAAATGCAAAATGAGATTTTTAAAAAATATTGTTTTCCAGAGTCAAGACGCAGGTATCATTATTAAGCCTCATATCACTTATTTATTGTCGAATAAGTGCAGAGTAGGTTAGATATGAATATTGAATGTTAGACCAAAGTAGCTCAAAGTACATGTACTATACACCTGATCCGTGAACTTGTCTTTTTTAAAGACAAATTCTTGCTTTATATACTTTTTAATGCTAAGAACCCTTTTGGCCGGGCCTTTTGGATATCATCAAATTGTAGAATCTCTATTTAGACTTTCAGTGTATCGAGGATGTTACAGAGGATATATACATATATAGATGTGTCGAGGATGTTACGTTTATGAACAAAACGTTACGTTTGTATTTTTAACATCGTTAATCATTGCTACGTGTACACGTTTAAATTCTTCAATGCTAAATATAAGTATTCTTTTGGATATCATCAAATTGTACATTTCTAGTCAGATTTTCAGTGTCTTAACAACTATGTATCAAAGACGTTACGTTCATGTACAAAACATTAACGTTCTTATCTTGTAGTTGTAAACATTGTATAGGCCTACCCATAGCTACTTTTAGAATGAATGTTCTGTAATTGTTTTGTATCCTTCATCTCTATTTGATTTTCAGTGTAATAGCAAGTAGATGATGTATATGTATCACAGACGTTATACATTTATAAAAATGTAACGTTTTCTTTTGATCAATATAGGCGTAGATCCCCGGGCCAATATTTTGCCGGGGGAGCTTACTTATTTGTGTCTTCTATACTATCCATCATATACCCTGCATAACTAAATTCAACAATATTCAATATCCAAAGCAATATCCTCACTACAATAGGCCCCCAAAACAGAACTCCCCACCCCACATAATCGCAAATTGACACGAAAGCTTCATTTCAATTCAATTTATTTCATCGAAAACGGTCCTGTCATACACCTTCCCCAATCAAACACATTTCTCTTGCATTTGATCATCTTCTACTCTTCTCTAGAAAAAATCATTATAATACCAAATCTAAACAACATGGAATTCACCATATCACGTCCAAGCTCACATTGGGCGCCCCATTCCTTTTTTGAAGGAATTTTTATTTCCACCTCAATTTGTTCTCATAGAAAAGGAACATATCTGACAATAACTAACGTGAAAAATATATTTGTTATGGAAATACGTGACCAGATCTGGTTCAATCAGGTTAAAGTCGGCAACAATGAAACTGAGATATAGGTAAAAAATGAGAAGAAAAAAAACAATAAAAAACACAAGAACTTAACTTTGCCACCAAGTATGCAAGAGATCTTGGGATTCAACATCAGTAATTGTATGTACTGAGCAATTTAGTATAAACCTAATGGTATTATTATTATTAACTCAATTTTCAAAATTTTCCGACTTTGGCCTGAGTGGATCAGATTGGGTCACATATTACAATAATATTGCTTTCAGATGTTCTTCAAATGGCCAGAAATATTTAACTTTTTTTATGTTGAGTTAACTTCTTTTTCACCCAGAGTGTACTCCATGGTGACCATGTCAATGTGTTAACGGGTTTGTTTTCAATACCCTTGTCAAATTAGGGCCTATGCGTCTTGCTATATAAAATAGCTTGCCGACTCCAAAATAGTCGCCGATTAATATATTGAACTTTAACTTTGATAAACTTGTTATTGTAGTCCCATATCTGAATGTCACCATGCTGATCACGATAACCTTTGCATTCAGAAGCTTATCGGTGGCTAAGAGTTAATGGATAACTTCATTTACTCAAATTAGGTGGGATTAATTGGTTGGAAGTACAACAATATTAACCCTTGTTTTACCTAGGGGAGAGGGTTTTTATATCAGGATATGAAACAACCCTTTAACAGATATTGCACTTAAAGGAGTATTTCATGATCCTAGCATCCTCTTTTTATGACATTTTTCAGTAGATATCCACGAAAAAAGATTATTGCCAATGATATGATGTTGTCCAAGCAATATATAATGACCTTTAACTAAGATACTAAAGAAGTAGTTACTCGCCAGTTACGCTTCAGGGCAAGTCCCCAAAATACTAGTTTAGTAAGATACTCGGCAGTTGCGGAGTAGTTACTAAAGAAGTAAGCTACTAAACTAGTAAGTTACGTGGATTTGGTGCACTCAGCGGAAAATATTTTACAGAAAACGTTTAAATGTCGGGTTATTAGGGTATAAAATGTTTTAATAACATTGAAAAACATTTTTGAAAATCATGCAATTTAAAACATTCTAAACAGAATGTTATTAAGTATTAGCAAAATATTTAGCAAAAATGTTTCCCCAAAATATTTACAATCACGTTTTAAAAACATTTTCATGACCTTTGTAACCCGACATTTAAATGTTAATAAAACGTTTTGAAATAACATTTTAAGAACATTTTTGTGTTTGCTGGGAGGTTCTTATCAAATTAATGAACTACGTCGTTAAACAAATGAAACGACAGTGTTGAAACACGTAGAGTGCATTATCCGGATTTCACAGCAACTACAGGGTGTCCCAAAAAAAGAGGCCCCTCATTGCGCCCTCTTTTTCGCCTATTTCTGAAAAGTTGATCACATATATTTTGGTATGTAAAGAAACCTTTACTTGTTAGCTTTAATAAACCAAAACAATTATTTCAATCGGCTTACAACTTTTGAAGATATGCCCTTTTAAAGACAAGTACCCGTTTTTCACTCTGTTCACGGATAGCAAACAGAGTGGTTGGGATGGGTCATGCTGTGGAGTGGCCTTCAAAATCCCCAGACCTTACACCACTTGATTTCTTCATTTGTGGCAAAATCCAAGATCTTTGCAAACGTATTACTGCTATATTCGCAAGTATCCGGCGCACAAGGTTGGTGCGCAACGCAATTGATACAATGAGGACTAGGGCTGAAACCTCTATTCGTCAAGGAGGCAACCAGGTAGAGGGCAGAGCAGCACAGTAAACTCACTTCAAAAGAACCAAAGACAAATTAAACAGCCCTTTTCGCGGCTACCTTTTATTCCAAAAAGAAAAATGACTTATGTTGTCAATAAAAAGAAAGCAAGAAACAATAAAGTAAGAAACATAATAAAACAAAAAGGTATAAAATAACCGAGAAAAACATAAGTAATTGCAAGTATAGCAAAATAAGTCACACCCACATCAATTTCGCCCAAATTAATGACACTTAACAAAATCCATAACCCATAAGCCAATAGGTAAAGCCCATTCCCTAAAATAAAGTTGTTATTTTATAAAGTTATCATCGAGGAATGTTTTATATTCATGCATAGTATTTGCACTTTTCAATCTTTGAAGTAGCCAAACCTCCTCCGTGGACAGAGTGAAAAACGGATACATTTCTTTAAAAGGGTATATCTTCAAAAGTTATGAGCCGATAACGGGTAATGGCTTCTTTACATACCAACATATACTTGATCAACTTTTCAGAAATAGGAGAAAAAGAGGGCGCAATGAGGGGCCTCTTTTTTGGGGACCCCCTGTATATGCACTTTGTCATTTCTAGTAACATGATATTATTCTTATTTTCTTTACATTTAAAAAAATCCAGTAGAAAGTTTGCGCTTAGGCGACGAAAAAAGATACCTGTTCAACGGGCGGACGGACCTTTCAAGAAGGGTCGGTCGGTCGGGCTTTTTTGTACATGAAAAATTGTTTCCCAATTATTATAAATTCTATGTCGGTCGGGTTTTCCTTTTACGTCGCCTTACATAGAACTTCATCAATTTGAGACAATTATTGAATCGTAATGGACACGTATTTTGGTGATCACCAGCTCTACTACTACAACTACTACTACTACTACTACTACTACTACTACTACTACTACTACTACCATACTGTAGTTACTGTCCGTTTTCCTATACACAATACACAGTGCTCTCACCATTGACGCGTGACCTCTAAAAATGATGTACGTTGGAAGAATGGGCACTTGCCTAGTTAACATCACTGTGTGAAAAATAACCAGCCAATATTTTAGCTATTCTCCAAACTTCTAGCAATTATATTTCTCTAACGTGACCTAAAATTACAGCTAGGTTAGATGTTCAGAAATAGTCGCACTTTTGTAAAATATGAGTGAGGGCAAGGCATAGCTAGCCAACTCCCCGTGTTAATTGAATGGAGATTTGACCGAAAATATTGGTATCGGACCGCTCACTTCTGAAGGATGCCACAAAAAAACGGTACAAGCTACATTTTAACTATTCTAAATAGGTTCTAGAAAATATAGTTTTGTAACATGTCCTAAATTCTTAGCTAATTTAGATGTTTGGAGAGGGTCGCACTTTTGTGTTTTAGGAAGGATATGTAAACGACAGATAACACCAAAAATATGAAGAAATTATTTCCAAACCGTGTTAAGTCAACAATCATTATGTTGCTCATTTTGAAGAATGCTGGTTAACAAAAAGCAGGTCTTTGTCTCATTTCGTGAACAAAGGTACACATACCATTGTTTCCTTTCGTTTCCTTTATAATCGGTTACCCAACTGAAGCTATAATACCAGCTTTATTGCGATGTCGCACATTGAAAACAGACACTTGTGCACAACCAGAGAAGATCTGATTTAATCAGTTGAGCTGCTTCAATGAGTGTTATCTTGGTTTAATAGCTTTTAATGGGGTTTAAGTCCTGCAAAGGTCGAGATGAATTCTACTGTAGACATGACTGCATCATGCTACTACTACTACTACTACTACTACTACTACTACTACTACTACTACTACTACTACTACTACTACTACTACTACTACTACTACTACTACTACTACTACTACAACTACTACTACTAAACTGCATCTAAAGTAACGCTTTACGTATACCACAACGCGTTTTACAACTAATACTACAAAAATATTATACAACATTACTAATGAACAAGTAAAATATAAAAAGAAAACAATATAATATTCAACAAGAAATTTTTAAAAACATGCAAACAGGTACGATGACAAAAATGAAGGCCGGCATGAGCGCATAAGAATTAATCAGGCCAACATAGTAAACGCGTCGGATGGACCAACGACAACAAAACGTCATGCATGTCATCGTACTTGCTGCATGGAATAAAAATGACATGGCATAGAAAACAATAAGAGTCAACAGAGTCGTATTTAAGTCAAATAGATGCGTCTTCAGAGCACGCTTGAAAGAACCAAGAGTTTGAATGGAACGCAGTCTATCTAGAATGCAGTTTGAGGTGCGGCTGCAGAGAATGCCCGATTACAATAGGTGGCAGTTCTGATGTTCTAGAAGGATGTTTTTTTCAGTAGAGGGCTCTCAATAGCAGACGACCTGAGACACCGCGCTGGTTTGTAGATGGTAATTAAGTCCAGGATGTACTGTGGAGCAAACCCGTGGATGGCTTTGAACGCGAGCAAGAGGATTTTAAATTTTTTTTTTCTGATAGGCAACCAGTGTAAGGTGCGAAGGACGGGCGTCAAGTGAACATGACCGCGCACTATAGTCACAAGTCTGGCTGCAGAGTTACGCACTCTCTGAAGCTTATCGATGATGTTCTGAGGCAGCCCAAACCAGTGGCTTAGCCAGTGGGGGGGCTCGTCATGGCCGTCGGTTCATGTAAGGTCGTCGGTAGACGGAAGGCGTTGTTGAAACAAAAGTGGGTTAACAATAGACTATTTTTCACCCAGGGTGACAGGAAAAAGGGGAGAATTGTAAAGAAAATGATGAAAAATTGTGAGTTACACATAAAAATTATGTGTTTGCTCTTCACTTTTTCAAACCATGCAAAAAAAATTTGGGTCAACAAATCACAACTTCCGTCGGTACATTTACAAGTTGTGCCCCCTCGGTTCCAAAATCCTGGCTACGCCACTGGCCCAAACAGAAGACTATTGCACGTGTCCAATCTTGGGATCACCAAAGCATGGACAAGTGTCTCTGTTGAAGCTTGATCAAGGTAGGGTCTGAGTTTGCCGATGTTATATAAGGCAAATGACGCATTTCTACAGATGTTATTAACATGCTGGTTCATTGTAACATGCTGGTCGATGAAAGCACCAAGATTGCGCGCAGATGTTGACGGTTGACGGATATCCGCGACGCAATTTTCAATACCAGACACGCTGATGTCCATGTTTTGATTATCGAAGCAACAGTATATCTGGCTGTAGTCAGCGTACACCACGCACTCCATGCCCTGTGCTTTAATGACTTCTTCAACCGGCGCAGACTTCCACCAAAGCAAAGACCTGCAACGTGTTATCATTCAAGAACTTTTTCGAATATTTGTATCTCGTTCTTCTTTTGCTTAGTAAGAATATAGAGCTTTTTGTCATCTGGGGATAATGCAATACCCTCTGGTTTCCAATTCATTGTGGTTATCACTTCCTTGAAATTGCACTCACTGGCATTGAATTCATACCTTAAAATAGTGGACTTGGGCTTAGAACAGTTGCAAACAAAGAGCTCCTTTCCGTCTTTGCTACAACACATGAATGTTGGATCCCAATCTTTGCCAGCAGGTGGGCGAATTAACTTCCACGTTTCATCCGGGGTTTCATCATCTTCAGGATTTAAAACTTTTAAGGTTTTACGTGGTTTTTCATCTTTGAATGAAATAATAAGCCTATCAGGCGTTTCGTCCTTAACAAAGGCAGTGCATATCTTCACTGGGTATGCTGAGACCACACGAACGCCGCCTCGCTCTATGTGAATTACCTTTGAATTGTTGGTAACTCCGCCGCAAATTACTCTTCCTTGTGAATCTACAGCAACTGAAGCGATTCGCATATCGATGGGAGTGGGATATAATTTGCCCCTAAGCTGATTGTCATAAACGTAATATCCTCTATCCTCTATCGGAACGATGTATTCCGCGTATTCTTCGGACCTTGAAATAGTGATATCTACAGGATTTCCTGGCGATTTCAGGAGTACATCGCTATACTTGCCACAATTATCAAACACTTTTACTGGATCAAAGAAACTTGTTACTGCGATGTTGCCATTGGTAGGATGAACGGCTATACCAGTTGGGGTTTTAACTTTCTTGCTAATATCTATTGTTCCGGTTTTTTCCCACCTTACTGGTTCGATTATTTTAAGCTGTTGACGTACCAATTTCTCACAAAGTGTTGTAGCTGGTTGAAATTTGACAATTTCATCGAGCTTAATTTTAGTCAATGTGCCTATTGAATCAGGTACATCTGCTTGCAATGTCTTGTTAACTCGTGTTAGCTCTTTTGATTCATCCGAGGGATACACTTTCATCTGATCGTCAACTGATAAGTCCGGATTTTCAATTAGTTTTGTTCCTGCTTCAACGGCCTTTTTGATTGTGCAATAGTCTCGTTCTAAACGATCTAATGTTTCATCAATTTTCATTTGATATTTTTCCCTCTTTTCATCTACCAACGTTTTGTACAAGTCCCGAATGCTGTTTAGTTCTGTGGCAATTGATGCTACTGCTTTATCGATTTCCTGATTTGCCTTCTTAGCTTCATTATTGAGGTTTACTTTTACATCATTTTTGATATGCTCAATTTTTCGCGAAAACTCCTTCTCCAGTGCTCCCGCATTTTTAAGAAGCTTTCCCATTTCTACCATAGAAGAATCGGCAACATCCATATGCCAGACTGGTATCCAATGATGACCATGGTGGGGATTATTTTTCGGGTCAACGATGCGAAATGTACGTTTACAAGGTACACAGAAGAATTTGTCAGCTCCATCGTGAACAGATTCCTAAAAAGAAGAGATGGGAAATGCACGGGAAAAACAATCTTCAACAATCTTCAATAAAATTTAACATGCTTAATTTTTGAGTGGAATTGGAATAGCCAAAGGTTAATTTAAGGCATTACAACAATATACACGGCAAATATTGAGCTTGCTATCATGCCTCAAAAGTAATAAAATGAATATAATGAAATTAAAGTTTGATACAAAATACTATTATCATAATTCATTGAAATATTAGAAATGGCTATTAAAGCCATAATGTACCTTGTTTTTAAATATTTTTTCAAACCTGATTTTCTTATTTATTTTTATTTTTTGCATATTTGTAAAGTCTACATTTCCTAACTCTCTTCTGGGAGAACCACACACTATATTTGAACCCTCATAGAAGGTTGGCATGGTTGGTGAAATTTAACGAGTTCTTTAGAGTACCATTACATGCTCTGCAGCCTCTTTAGAGAACCAATTAATGTTCATTTAATTGCAATCAGACAAAGTTGTTTGTATGACAACCGAACATTA